>NC_089224.1:18074989-18184551 GCF_963924675.1 Phocoena phocoena
GGAGGAATGCTGAGAGAGAGGGATGCTGATGGATTGCGGGCTGCTTACTTTTTTTGCACGTTTGACTACTGCCATCTAGTGGTCGTGTGGCAGAAACCAAACTCCCCTCTATCCCTGAAAACGCCCCTTTCCCATTTTCTATGAAAGAGGAGAAAAGAGCTCTCCTTTCAACCCCCAAAGGTCCTAAAACTGTAGTCAAAGATTACCAGTAGCTTCAGTATCCTCAGGAAATTAATCCGAACGGCTGCCCAGCTGTAGATGTTAGGATCAGGGCCCTCGCTGTGGGTAGTAGCCTAGGCAAAAGGGCTTTATCTCAGTCCTTTTTGCAAGACTGAGGACTTGCAAGAAAGGTAGAGGGAGGTAGGGAGAGAAGGGGAGAAAAGAGGCAAAGGATGAGAAAAGGAGGAGGGATGGGGAGAAATCAGGGAGGGATTACAAACCCTGGACCTGTAGCCACAGAGACAGGATGAGACAGGAAGTCATTAGCAAAAGCACTGGGCTCATGAGGGGAGGGGGTACCAGGGAGACCCCCTGCAGGATCTTCACCAAGTTCTGACCTGGAGGTCAGCACGGTGCCATGAGGGCTGCTCCCCTCCCTTCACTTGGTGCGTGGGTGGAGCCACATTCATGAAGGTAATGCTCATTCCCTGGTTTCACAGGGGTGCTGGCCACCTGCGGAGCTGGTCTGCTCCCTGAGGTAGCATATCCTCTCTGTTAGTGGCACAGGTCCGTCACTGACTCCTCCCTTTATCTTTCTGTCCCCAAAGCTCTCAGTGGACAAAACATCCACCTGGGCTGAGAGCAGGGCAGACAGGACCCCTGGCAGCCACCAGGATTTGGGGGCTTCAACCCCTAGCCAGCCCATACCCTCCCCTGATGCCCAATGCACTAACCTGTCCCCTCTCCACCCCCTGCTTCAAGCCTCCTAGCTCCATTTGGAAGAAATGTCTTCCTACTGGAGGAAATAAAAATAAAAATACAACCAGGCAGGGCAGTACCCCTTGCCTCGTGCCCTGAGAAAGGCTGCCAGGCTCACACCCTGCCACTGCCTTCAGTGAGACCCGTTGAGGTGATGCGGAGAGCTATTAAGCAAATTCATTATTGACTATTTCACATTAGATTCCATTTTTTTTTCACTTTGATGCCAACACAACTAATAAAAATGCACTTTATCTTCTTGGATTTATGGGCTCGTAAAGCTGCTTTCATGTACCTCAGGGAATTGAGATTAAAGGAGAATTAAACATCTCCAGTGCAGAGCCTGCTCGGGTAAGGGAGTGGAGGAAGGAATGGAAGGGGGCCAGGGGGTGGGGGGGAAGAGGAGTGATTCAAGGACAAGAAATAAACCGAAGTAAAAACCTGGCAAAAATATGTCTTTAATATATTGTAAAAGAATAAAAACCTCATAAAAAGTTATCACCAGACATGAGGAGTTCGTAATGCTGCCCATTGTGGATTCTGGGAGGAACTTTCTGGGAGATGAGAGTCATTAAGTAAGAGTGAGCCCAGGGCAGCGGGGGAGAGACAGGATAGGCACAGATGGAGCTGCAGACAAAGGGGCCAGAGAAGCTGCCAGTCCCAAAGCAATGGGGCCGCCATGTTGGTCCTGTGATGGGGAGAGTCCTGTTTACAGGACATGGACACTTTCCACGGGCGTCAGTGGGAGATGGCTGGACCCAGGGTCTAGGGAGGAGGGAACTAGTCCTGGCCTTTCCCTGCCAGCCATGAGACTCCAGATGAATCACTTAATCTCTCAGTTTCTTATTTTCTTCTGTTAACCAGGGACAAAACACCCCGTGGCTACCTTCTTCCCTAAGTCACTGCAAGAACCAAATAGAACAAGGCAAGACCCTTGAAGGAGCTTTCTTTGATTCAAACCAGAGATTTGGAAGCCACTTTTACCATTTCCTGTCCTTCTTCCCCCAATCCAGGCCATCACTAATCTTGTCATTTCAACCTCAAAAATCTCTCTCCTCTTCCTCTTTTCTCCATCTCTGGCTCCCAGGTGCAAACCACTGTTATTTCTCACATAGACTGTTGCAATATCTTTCTTGTTAGCATCTTCGAATTTTTCTCCACACAGCAGCTGGAATGATCTTGTAAAAATGTAAATCAGATTATGTCATTTGCTGCTTAAAACTCTTCAGGGGCTTCCCATTAAATTAAGGATACAACTCAGAATCCTGAACCTGCTCCAGAAGGCCTAATCTAGCCAGGTCTGCTTCCAAATTCATTCCAGAGTACCCAGACCTTCTTTCTATTTCTCTTCCGCACTGACCTTTGTCTTGCCTCTGGGCATTTTGCATGCCCTCATCTTGGCCTAAAGGGCTCTTCCCCACTCTTTGCATGGTTACTTGCCTCTGTGTGTTAATTTCAACTCAACTGTTGCTCAGACTTCCCCCAAACATAAGCTACCTGTGTTCTGACTCTTTGCTTTTCCTACAGCTGATGTACAACCTACATGGCAATTTGAGTTATATATTTATTAGTGCATTTAAATTTAATATCTGACTCTCCTACTAAATTGTAACTCTTTGAGGGCAAAGAATATGCCTATTTGTTATTCGTGACATCCCCAGAACTTAGCACCCAGCCCAGCTCATGGTCAGCCCTCAATGAATATTCACTGAGCAAAAGAAAAAGAACCTTAGATTTACTTCTAAATAGAAGTTCAGGGTTTCCCGTGGCTGGCATAGAAGGGAAGAGAGAATTTGGGAGGAGGCATGCAAGAACCTTCTGGGTAAAATCAAGACAGGAGATACAGAAGAGGAGGTTAGGAGCAATGCAGACAGGTGATCAATGCAGTCATCTTCTTCTCAGGCCTTTTCTATCTCTGCATTGCCAAATTTAATTCAATTCCTCACTGAGGGTAGAATGTCTACCCTGTGCAAGACTGTGCATTCAATGAGGTTGGGAAATCCCAGCAGAATTAGACATTGCCCCTAACCTCCAAGCAAGGTAAGAGCAAAATTATTAATAGGAGGGGAGCCAGGGACCCAGAGATGAGGCACTGGACATCGCCAAGCATAGATCATGGAACTCTTGAGTCCTGGGGCCTTGTCCTGACTGCAAGGAGAGGCAGACTGCCCATCATGCAGAACCTCACAGGCAGCCATCCCTGGTGAGGTCCTGACAGCTCTGGATCCTGTCCTCAGCTATGCAGAGAAAATAATTTATTTATTACCAGTGAACAGAGCTGACTAGTCCTGACCAAACTCATTAAGACCCATAAGAATGCCAGTTTATTTTTTTACACTGGGGAACTACAATTTCTACCCAGAAGACTCCTTTCCTGGAACCAGGGATGCGTGAATGTCCCTCCGTGTCTACCACCCATATTGCACACTGGATTGTTTTCAGAACCTGTAGCATGCCAAGCTCGCATTTGCCCCTTACCACGGGCCTTGACCTAAGTTATTCACAATGTCTGAACTGCTCTGCCCTACCCCACCTTCTTTCCCCTTTGTGTGGATAATGCCAGGTCTCCATTTCAAGGCCTCTTGCTCACAAATCTCTTCTCTGATTTTTAGACTAGGTTAGGTCTCCCTGCTAAATGTTCTTAGAGTCCCTTATATTTCTGTTCATCTTTCATCCAACAAATATTTATTTATACTTATTTGAGTTATCATGGGCCCAGCATTGTTCTGGGTATCGAGGATATGTCAGTGAACAAAATAGACAAAAATCCCTGAGCTTTAGGGGCATAAATGTTACATGCACACAAACAAACACAAATGGATTGTAAGCTCCTTGGGAACATTAAAAAATGCATTCTGTTGCTTGGTACTCATTAATTTATTCCTTCCTCCATTCATAAAATACATATTGCTTGTATGCCTTTTCTGGGACCAGGCACTACATAAGGTCTAAGATGCTACTGGCATAACAAAGATACGTGGTTCCTGCCCTTACATATCATATGATGTAAGGGGAGCAGTTAAGACTAAAATGAAAAGACAAACAACTAGTGCTATGAAGGGAATGAATGGGGTGCTTTAAGACAGACTAATAGGCAAAGGTTTAGTTGAGATTGTGTGGCCAGGGAAGACTTCTTTGAGGAAATTACATTCAGGATGAAATTAGAAGGATGATTGGAAGATTAGGAGGATGAGAGGGAGTCAGCCATGGGAAAAGTGAGAGGAAGAGCATTGCGGGCAGAGGGACGAGCATATATGCAAAGGTCCTGAGGCAGGAAAAAGTTGGCACATCTATGGGACTAAAAGAAAACCAGTTTGGCTTAACACAGTGAGAGGGGGCATGGTAAGAGAGGTTGGGAAGGTAGCCAGGGGCCAGCTTCTACAAGGGTCTCCTGGATCATGATAAAAATACTTTGGTTTTATCTAAGTGCAATTGGGAAACTATGGAGATGTTTACAGCAGTGGTTATGAGGTATTTTAGGGCAAATATAAACAAGGGGAAACCAGTTAGAAGGCTTTTACAGCTAGTAAGACGTCACAATGTTTTGGACTAGAGTGATGGGTTTGGAGATGGAGTATCTTTTTGGAGAATGAAACCACATGCTTTTGGATTACCTTGGATGTGATATTTTACTGTCTTACACAGTGAATGACTAATACAGAAGATTCAGCACCCTTTACTGGTGCACCTCATAGAAGTACACGCCCATAGCAATTCTTCCTGATGTTCACTGTCATTCACCTCATAGAGTTTTATATTCATTTTCTTGTGCCAAAGAATTATTAGTGATCCAAAGTACTTTGCTAAATAGTGGGTAACTTTCACCTTTGTGTTGACTCCAGCTTTGGTGTAAGCAGTGTTGGAATTACCCAGCAAATTTCCTTACATTTGAAGCATTACTGTTCTTTATCACAATCCCTAAAAATGTTATGTTTTCTTGTTTTTTTCGGTACGCGGGGCTCTCACTGCTGTGGCCTCTCTCGTTGTGGAGCAACAGGATCCGGACGCGCAGGCTCAGCGGCCATGGCTCACGGGTCCAGCCGCCCCGCAGCATGTGGGATCTTCCCGGACCGGGGTACGAACCCACGTCCCCTGCATCGACAGGCGGACTCGCAACCACTGTGCCACCAGGGAAGCCCAAAAAATGTTATGTTTAAGTGGAGGTCAGCAGTGCTGCTCCGGGAGACCTCAGAGGCCTGAGACAATGTTGCTTTGAAGAACGATTCAAAAGGAGGGAAGACATTGAATTCAGAGAAGAAATGGGCTCCTGGGACCAGCTCCGTCTCTGGGATCCTGTGTGATCTGGGACTAGCGGTACACCCACTTCTTAGAGCCAGGCAGATCCCTGTACTTTCTAGGGCTTTTATTTATCCAGCATCATGATTGAGGGCCTACTATGTGCCAGATACTTTTCAGGTGCTAGCAATGCAATGATAAGTAATAAAGAAAGCACCTTTGCAGATGGAATTTTTTGAAAGGATAAAAAACTGCATAAAGAGACCTTCAAGATGGCGGAGGAGTTAGACGTGGAGATCACCTTCCTCCCCACAAATACATCAGAAATACATCTACACGTGCAACAACTCCTACAGAACACCTACTGAATGCTGGCAGAAGACCTCAGACCTCCCAAAAGGCAAGAAACTCCCCACGTACCTGGGTAGGGCAAAAGAAAAAACAGAGACAAAAGAATAGGGACGGGACCTGCACCAGTGGGAGGGAGCTGTGAAGGATGAAAGGTTTCCACACACTAGGAAGCCCCTTCTTGGGCTGAGACTGCGGGTGGCGGAGGGGGGAAGCTTCGGGGCCATGGAGGAGAGCACAGCAACAGGGGTGCAGAGGTCAAAGCGGAGAGATTCCCGCACAGAGGATTGGTGCCGACCAGCACTCACCAGCCCGAGAGGCTTGTCTGCTCACCAGCCGGGGCGGGCGGGGCTGGGAGCTGAGGCTCGGGGTTCGGTTGGAGAGCAGGGAGAGGACTGGGGTTGGCGGCATGAACACAGCCTGCAGGGAGTTAGTGCGCCAGGGCTGGCCGGGAGGGAGTCGGGCGAAAAGGTCTGGACCTGCTGAAGAGGCAAGAGACTATTGTTTCGGGGTGTGTGAGGAGAGGGGATTCAGAGCACCGCCTAAACGAGACGGGCGCGAGCCGCGGCTAACAGCACGGACCCCAGAGACGGGCAGGAGACGCTCAGGCTGCTGCTGCCGCCACCAAGAAGCCTGTGAGCAAGCAAAGCTCACTGTCCACACCTCCCCTCCCTGGAGCCTGTGCAGCCTGCCACTGCCACGGCCCCGTGATCCAGGGACAACTTCCCCGGATGAACGCACGGTGCACCTCAGGCTGGTCAACATCACGCCGGCCTCTGCTGCCGCAGGCTCGCCCCACCTCCGTACCCCTCCCTCCCTGTGGCCTGAGTGAGCCAGAGTACCCGATTCAGCGGCTCCTTTAACCCCATCCTGTCTGAGCGAAGAACAGACGCCCTCTGGCGACCTACACGCAGAGGCAGGTCCAAATGCAAAGCTGAACCGCGGGAGCTGTGCGAAGAAGAGAAAGGGAAATCTCTCCCAGCAGCCTCAGGAGCAGCAGATTAAAGCTCCACAATCAACTTGATGTACCCTGCATCTGTGGAATACATGAATAGACAAAGAATCATCCCAAACTTGAGGCGGTGGACTTTAGGAGCAACTGTAGACTTGGGAGCCGTATGGCTGACAGGGTCTTGGGTGCTCTGGCCGGGCGTCAGGCCTGTGTCTCTGAGGTGGGAGACCTGAGTTCAGGACATTGGTCCACCAGAGACCTCCCGGCACCATGTAATATAAAATGGTGAAAGCTATCCCAGATATCTCCATCTCAAAGCTAAGACCCAGCTCCACTCAATGACCAGCAAGCAACAGTGCTGGACATCCTATGCCAAACAACTAGTAAGACAGGAACAAGCCCCACCCATTAGCAGAGAGGCTGCCTAAAATCATAATAAGGTCACAGACACCCCAAAACACACAACTGTATGCGGTCCTACCTGCCAGAAAGAAAACATCCAGGCTCATCCACCAGAAAACAGGCAGCAGTCCCCTCCACCAGGAAGCCTACACAACCCACTGACCAACCTTAGCCACTGGGGGAAGACACCAAAGACAATGGGAACTACGAACCTGCAGTCTGTGAAAAGGAGACCCCAAACATAGTAAGTTAAGCAAAATGAGATGACAGAGAAACACACAGCAGATGAAGGAGCAACGTAAAAACCCACCAGACCAAACAAATGAAGAGGAAATAGGCAGTCTACCTGAAAAAGAATTCAGAGTAATAATAATAAAGATGATCCAAAATCTTGGAAATAGAATGGAGAAAATACGAGAAACATATAACAAGAACCTAGAAGAACTAAAGAGCAAACAAACAGTGATGATCAACAAAATAAATGAAATTAAAACTTCTCTAGAAGGAATCCATAGCAGAATAACTGAGGCAGAAGAATGGATAAGTGACCTGGAAAATAAAATAGTGGAAATAACTACCACAGAGCAGAATAAAGAAAAATGAATGAAAAGAATTGAGGACAGTTTCACAGACCTCTGGGACAAGAGTAAACACACCAACATTTGAAATAGGGGGCCCAGAAGAAGAAGGGAAAAAGAAAGGGACTGAGAAAATATTTGAAGAGATTATAGTTGAAAACTTCCCAAATATGGGAAAGGAAATAGTCAATCAAGTCCAGGAAGCACAGAGAGTCCCACACAGGATAAATCCAAGAAGAAACATACCAAGACACATATTAACCAAATTATCAAAAATTAAATACACAGAAAAAATATTAAAAGGAGCAAGGGAAAAACAACAAATAACATACAGAGGAATCCCCATAAGGTTAACAGCAGATCTTTCAGCAGAAACTCTGCAAGCCAGAAGGGAGTGGCAGGACATATTTAAAGTGATGAAAGGGAAAAACCTACAACCAAGATTACCCAGGAAAGATCTCATTCATATTTCACAGAGATATTAAAATCTTTACAGACAAGAAAAAGCTGAGAGAATTCAGCACCACTAAACCAGCTTTGCAACAAATGCTAAAGGAACTTCTCTAGGGAGGAAACACAAGAGAAGGAAAAGACCTACAATAACAAACCCAAAACAATTTAGAAAATGGTAATAGGAACATACATATCAATAACTACATTAAATGTAAATGGATTAAATGTTCCAAACAAAAGACATAGACTGGCTGAATGGATACAAAAACAAGACCCATATATATGCTATCTACAAGTCACCCACTTCAGACCTAGGGGCACATACAGAATGAAAGTGAGGGGATAGAAAAAGATATTCCATGCAAATGGAAATCAAAGGAAAGCTAGAATAGCAATTCTCATATCAGACAAAATACACTTTGAAATAAAGACTCCCAAATTCATTCTACGAGGCCACCATCACCCTGATACCAAAACCAGACAAAGATGTCACAAAGAAAGAAAACTACAGGCCAATATCACTGATGAACATAGATGCAAAAATCCTCAACAAAATACTAGCAAACAGAATCCAACAACACATTAAAAGGATCATACACTGTGATCAAGTGGGGTTTATCCCAGGAATGCAAGGATTCTTCAATATACACAAATCAATCAGTGTTGTAAGCCATTTTAACAAATTGAAGGAGAAAAACCATATGCTCATCTCAATAGATGCAGAAAAAGCTTCTGACAAAATTCAGTACCCATTTATGATAAAAACCCTCCAGAAAGTAAGCATAGAGGGAACTTACCTCAACATAATAAAGGCCATGTATGACAAACCCACAGCCAACATCATTCTCAATGGTGAAAAACTGAAACCATTTCCTCTAAGATCAGGAATAAGACGAGGTTGTCCACTCTCACCACTATTAGTCAACATGGTTTTGGAAGTTTTAGCCACAGCAATCAGAGAAGAAAAAGAAATAAAAGGAATCCAAATTGGAAAAGAAGAAGTAAAGCTGTCACTGTTTGCAGATGACATGATACTATATATAGAGAATCCTAAAGATGCTACCAGAAAATTATTAGAGCTAATCAATGAATTTGGTAAAGTTGCAGGATAAAAAATTAATGCACAGAAATCTCTTGCATTCCTATACATTAATGATGAAAAATCTGAAAGAGAAATTAAGGAAACACTCCCTTTTACCACTGCAACAAAAAGAATAAAATACCTAGTAATAAACCTATCTGAGGAGACAAAAGACCTGTATGCAGAAAGCTATAAGACACTGATGAAAGAAGTTAAAGATGATACAAACAGATGGAGAGATATACCATGTTCTTGGATTGGAGGAATCAACATTGTGAAAATGACTGTACTACCCAAAGCAATCTACAGATTCAATTCAATCCCTATCAAACTACCTCTGGCATTTTTCACAGAAGTAGAACAAAAAAATTCACAATTTGTATGGAAACACAAAAGACCCCAAATAGCCAAAGCAATCTTGAGAAAGAAAAAGGGAGCTGGAAGAATCAGGCTGCTGGACTTCAGACTATACTACAAAGCTACAGTAATCAAGACAGTATGGTACTGGCACAGAAACAGAAATATAGATCAATGGAACAGGAGAGAAAGCCCAGAGATAAACCCAAACACATATGGTCACCCTATTTTTGATAAAGGAGGCAAGAATAGTCAATGGAGAAAAGACAGCCTCTTCAATAAGTGGTGCTGGGAAAACTGGACAGCTACATGTAAAAAAATGAAATTAGAACACTTCCTAACACCATACACAAAAATTAACTCAAAATGGATTTAAGACTTAAATGTAAGGCCAGACATTATAAAACTCTTAGAGGAAAACATAGGCAGAACACTCTATGACATAAATCACAGCAAGATCCTTTTTGACCCACTTCCTAGAGAAATGGAAATAATAATTAAAAAATGGGACCTAATGAAACTTAAAAGCTTTTGCACAGCAAAGGAAACCATAAACAAGATGAAAAGACAACCCTCAGAATGGGAGAAAATATTTGAAAATGAAGCAACTGACAAAGGATTAATCTCTAAAATTTGCAAGCAGCTCATGCAGCTCAATATCAAAAAAACAAACAACCCAATCCAAAAATGGGCAGAAGACCTAAATAGACATTTCTCCAAAGAAGATATACAGATTGCCAACAAACACATGAAAGGATGCTCAACATCACTAATCATTAGAGAAATGCAAATCAAAACTACGGTTAGGTAACACCTCACACCAGTCCGAATGGCCATCATCAGAAAATCTACAAACAATAAATGCTGGAGAGAGTGTAGAGAAAAGGGAACCCTCTTGCACTGTTGGTGGGAATGTAAATTGATACAGCCACTATGGAGAACAGTATGGAGTTCCTTAAAAAACTAAAAATAGAACTACCATATGACCCAGCAATCCCACTACTGGGCATATACCCTGTGAAAACTGTAATTCTAAAAGAGTGATGTACCACAATGTTCATTGCAGCTCTATTTACAATAGCCAGGACGTGGAAGCAATCTAAGTGTCCATCGTCAGATGAATGGATAAAAAAGATGTGGCACATATATACAGTGGAATCTTACTCAGCCTTAAAAAGAAACGAAATTGAGTTATTTGTAGTGAGGTGGTTGGACCTAGAGACTGTCATACCCAGTGAAGTAAGTCAGAAAGGGAAAAACAAATAGCATATGCTAACACATATATATGGACTGTAAAAAAAAAAAAAGGTTCTGAGGAACCTAGGGGCAGGACAGGAATAAAGACCCAGAATTAGCGAATGGACTTGAGGACGTGGGGAGTCGGAAGGGTAAGCTGGGATAAAGTGAGAGAGTGGCATGGACATATATACACTGCCAAATGTAAAATAGATAGCTAGTGGGAAGCAGCCGCATAGCACAGGGAGATAAGCTCAGTGCTTTGTGACCACCTAAAGGGGTGCAATAGGGAGGGTGGGAGGGAGACGCAAGAGGGAGAAGATATGGGGATATATGTTTATGTATAGCTGATTCACTTTGTTATAAAACAGAAACTAATACCTTGTAAAGCAATTATACTCCAATAAAGATGTTAAAAAAAATAAAATAAAATAAAAAACTGTGCATAGATATGAGGTGTGATTGTAGCAGCCTCCAGCTGAAGAGAAGCAGGGACAGTTAGTCTTTCCGACCAGGAACTCAGGTCTCCAGGGAGCGCTCATGGGTAAGCTGTTCACTTAACTTGTCTTCGTCCCCCTCACAGGGAGATTCATGGCTTTGAGGAAATTTTCTTGGCAATCAGCTCATGTGTGATTTATAAGTTTATGGTTCTGGGAGGCATCTGAATGTCAGGGCATAGATCTCAGTAATTAATCCTGGGAGGTCCCTAATGACAGAGGAGACTGTGCTGTGTGAAAGTTGCTTTAATACTAAACAGCTTGTATTATCTAACAAATTAGAACATTTCACACCCAATAAACGTCACTTTTGATAAGTGCTACTAGCGGTCTTAATTCTGACAAATAACACACACACAAAATCTCACCCACACTTGCCCTTCCCCTGCCCATCTTCTGCACGGTTCTCTCACTCTCTGTGTGCTGTGGGGGAAGAGCAGGGCCAGAGCCCACCTCTGTCCCCAAGGGAACCTCTGGGACTGTGCATGGGGCAGACTCACAGCCAGCAGCTGCATTGTGCCAGCGCCACAGTGCCTGCATCCAAATGGAAGCTTTGCAGTTGCCTGGCAAATTTGGGTCATTTTAAGTGCAAACGTAGATAATTCAAACAGATAAATAAAGCGAAACAAGCCCAAACAAACAAACAAACCCATGCCCCTGCTTTTTCCTCAGTTCTCTTATTCAGGACACAGCAGAGACTGTTGGGAGTTGGCTGAAACGATAAAAATCACCCCCAGCTCATCATCAGAAAGCATTTAAGTGATTAAATGTGTTTTACTGAATCGAGGAAACTGCAAAGATCCAATCTTTCCCCTCTGGGCTAACAGTGGATCTATCCTATTTGCTAAGTAGCAAAGACTCTTATCTTGTACATGCTGCCTCTCAATTACAGAAAGGGCCCCGATGGCCATTGGAAGGAGAGAGGGTTCTGAGTTCCATTCCTTTGAGGAAGGCAGCAGCCAAATTTAGCTGAAACAGAACAAAATTGCTAAAAGAGAAGGGTCCTGTATGATTCCAACCATATGACAATCTGGAAAAGGCTCCAAAGCTATGGCAACGGTGGAAGGATCAATGGTCAACAGGGGCTACAGGGAGGGAGGGATGACTAGGTGAAGCACAGGAGTTCTGAGGGCACTGCAACTATTCTGTATGTAATGTAATGGTGGATACATGTCATGATATATTTGTCAAAATCCATGAAATATTCAACTCAAAGAGTGGACTTTAATGTAAACTAGGACTTTAGTTAATAATGATGTATCAATATTTGCTCATTAATTGTAGCAGATACACCACAGTAATGCAAGATGTTAATAATAAGGGAAACTGGGGGCTGAGTTTCCCTCAAGGGGCAAGGGGATATATGGTAACTCTCTGTACTTCCAGCGTAATGTTTCTGTAAACCTAAAACTGCTCTAGAAAGTAATATTAACTTCAAAAGGGAGAGAGCACTAATGGCTCCTTGGCTCAGGACCACAAGACTTCTTGAAAGTACCTATAGTGCTCACCTTTAGGAAGCCTGGACCTCAATGAACACAGGACACTATGGTGACACCAAGCTCCCATGTCTACATAATGAGGGGTATCCAGATGGCTTATAGGTGGCTTTTGACAGGTCATCTCCCAACCCACTGACCACTTTCTCCATTTCCTTTCTCCACTTGCATCTCTTCACATCTCAAGTGTGTGCTCCTGTGCTGGAGTGCAAGCTCTATGGGAGCAAAGTAAACTTGGTCTATCTCATTAGTTGTTCTATCCCTAGTGTCTGGAACTGTGCCTGGAACATAGAATATACTCAATAAACAATTATAGAATTAATGAATAAGTAAATATAACCACACATCCACCTAGTCACTAAATATCTCTCAAGTTCCTTTAATACATTATCCCAGGATCTGTGGAGAAAGTGAATATTTATAAAACATGGTGTCTACCTTTACGGGGCTTATAGTCTATTGGAAAGAAATCATCTGATTTGTAAGTTACAGTTCTAGGCAATACATGATGATCATGGTAGGAGTCACGGTCTGGGACTGTCTGCCCAATAATAACACGATGTACCTGTGACTGCATAAAGTGTCTGATACAGTGCCTGGCAAATGGGGGCTCCACAAACATTCAGCCACATTCAGTGGATTATCAAACCCTATTTCCCTCTATTTGTATGGCAGAAGCCCACTATCTAATGTTACCTCTGGGCCTCTTGGCCTCACCCTTGAACAATAATAGTTTTTTTTAATTGCACAGACTCTTACAGTTTACAAGTATAAGATACTTTCATATATATATATATATATATATATATATAAAACATACATAAGTTTTTTTTCATGAAATTGTACTCCCCATCCTGGATATCAAGACTGATAGGAAATTACCTATGTAGGATCTAGAACTATTTCAAGAGGGGAAGGAGATTCTTTTCCCATATAGGCTATTACAGAGTATTGAGTAGAGTTTCCTGTGCTATATAGCAGTCCTTAATAGTTATCTGTTTTTTATATAGTTGTGTATATATGTCAATCCCAATCTTCCAATGTATCCCTCCCCCCTCCCAACCCCCTGGTAACCATAAGTTTATTTTCTACATCTGTAATTCTATTTCTGTTTTGTAGATAAGTTCATTTGTAGCCTTTTGTTTTAGATTCCACATATGAGCAATATATAATATTTGTCTTTCTCTGTCTGACTTACTTCACTCAGTGTGACAATCTTTAGATCCATCCATGTTGCTGCTAATAGCATTATTTCAGTTTTTTTATGGCTGAGTAATATTCCGTTGTATATATGTACCACATCTTCTTTATCCATTCCTCTGTTGATGGACTTTTAGGTTGCTTCCGTGTCCTGGCTATTGTAAATAGAGCTGCAATGAACATTGGGGTGGTTGTATCTTTTCGAATTATGGTTTTCTCCAGATGTGTGCCCATGAGTGGGATTGCTGGATCATATGGTAGCTCTATATTTAGCTTTTTGAGGAACCTCCATACTGTTCTCCATAGTGGCTGCACCAGTTTACATTCCTACCAACGGCGTAGGAGGGTTTCCTTTTCTCCACACCCTCTCCAGCATTTATTGTGTGTAGATTTTTTGATGAAGGCCATTCTGACCAGGATGAGGTAATACCTCAAGTTTTGGTTTGCATTTCTCTAATAATTAGTGATGTTGAGCATCTTTTCATGAATTAAGTTTAGTAGGATGGCTAGGAGTGTCAGGCACTGTGCTACATGCTTCATGCACATATGTCATTTTTTCCTCACAATGGGATACTAGAAGGAAGGTGTTATCTCCAAGTCACTGAGAAGGGAATGGAAGCTCGAAGGGATTATGACACTTTGAGGTAAGAAGCAGCAGAACTGAGATTAAAATCCAGGTCACTATGATTCCAAAGACCAGATTCTTTCCAGAGACCAGTTTGCTGGGAGACTCCAATGGCTCTAAAATCTAGAGGCTCCAGGACTTCTATGGATGGAGGATCAGAACTTGAACACCAAAGGCCAGTTCAACAGGACAGTCTTGCTTCTATTTCCTTTTAATCTGATTGGATGTGTTTGACATCCTCTAAGGCTGCCCTTAGGTGCTCACTGTGCACTAGGCACTTTCAATGTATTAGCTCATTTAATTTCCATGACATTTATATGATCTTGATAGTATTAATACTGCTCTTTTACAGAAGAATTCATTGACACTTAGAAAATCTAAGTAATTGCCTATCTTCATACAGTTTAAGAAAAGACCAAGCTGACGTTGAAATCAGATATTTTTACTTCATTATCCAAATGCTAGAGCCTCTAGAGCAATTTTTTTTTGTCAAGGTCTCAGGTTTATACTAGCCAGTGTTAGTCAGTATTAGTATTAATATTTGGTTTGCCAAAGAGCTCGTTCAGGTATTTCTGTTTCGGAAAAACCTGAACAAAATGTTTGGCCAACTCAATATTAGTATTAGTATTAGTATTAGTCTGTATTAGTCAGCTCAGACTGCTATAACAAAATACCATAGACTGGTTGTCTTAAACAATCGAAATTTATTCTCTCACAGTTCTGGAGACTAGAGGGTCCAAGATCAGGGTTCCAGTATGGTCAAGTTCCATCATGAGGGCTTACTATGGATTGAACGTCCATATCCCCCCACCATTCATATGTTGAAACCCTGATTCTCAATGTGATGATATTTGGAGATGGGGCCTTTGGGAGGTGATCAGGTCATGGCATAGAGCTCTCATGATTGGATTAGTGTCCTTATAAGAAGAGACATATTGAGAAATAAATGATATTTCATTCATTTTAAATAACAGCTCTTTAGCTTTGGTTAGGACAAAGTTTAGAGGAAACAGAAGTGATTGACTAAAACATACCACTGTTTCCTGTTTTGCCAGAATGTGTGAATTAAAGTAGGCAGTATCCATAGTCACACAGTGAATAAATGAGCGAAATACGGGTTACTAATTTTCAAGAGACTAAAGAAAGGTTTAAAAAAAGAAGAGGAAGGGGCTTCCCTGGTGGCGCAGTGGTTGAGAGTCCGCCTGCCGATGCGGGGGACGCGGGTTCGTGTCCCGGTCTGGGAGGATTCCACTATGCCACGGAGTGGCTGGTCCCGTGAGTCATGGCCGCTAAGCCTGTGCATCCGGAGCCCGTACTCCACGGCGAGAGAAGCCACAGCAGTGAGGGGCCCGCGTAAAAAAAAAAAAAGAAGAGGAAGAGACATGAGAGAGCTTGCTTCCTCTCTCTCTGCTCTCTGCCATGTAAGTAAGGATGCAAGGAGAAGACCATCTGTGAAACAGGAAGCAGGCCTTCACCAGCCACTCTCTGTTGTCTATCAGCACCCTGATCTCAGACTTTCAGCCGCCAGAACTGTGATGAATAAATTTCTGTTGTTTAAACCATCCCATCTACGTTATTTTTGTTCTAACAGCCCAAAGGGACTAATGACTAACTCACAAACACATCAAAACCTGGTTACCTCCCAAAGGTTCCATCCCTAAAACCCATCATACTGGGGCTTAGGGCTTCAGCACACGGATTTTGAGGGGGCACAGTTCAGTTCAGAGCATCTTCCCCTGTTTTAATCTCTGGACCCCTTTCTGCAAAACCAGGTCATTTTCTTTTCAGGCTTTCTTTCAGTGGAGATAAGAATAGCCACTTAAGTCAGACTTCGTGTCGTTCCTCTTAGCCTGGCTTAGAACCTGGCTCATTAGGCATTTTCAGTCTTAGAAGAAGAATCAACTCAGGTTATTAACTGGGGTAGACAATTGCCATTTATTTCTTTCCTCTTTCTTTATTCTAAAAGGGACGAGTAACGTTAGCTTCTGTTGTCAGAATAACAAGGGCATTTTCAGGCAGTCAGTTCATTAAGGAAATTTGTCTTGTAATTGGAGCTTCAGAGGCTCACCCGACATCTATGTCATCCACAGTATACATTAGCCTTCTCTCTAGGTTTACAAATTTTATCGTAATTATTGCAGCTAATATAAATATATCCCGGCCAACTTCTTCATTTAAAATTCAGTCACAGCAGGGGGCTCCCAGCCCCCGGGACAGAGCAGGCTCCAGGCCTGGCAGCCTCACTGTGAAACAGCACAGTGGGAGAGCTCATCCAGCTAAATTAACACAAGTTCTGCAGAGGGCCCCCTCCTTCTGCTCCAGCCAGTGGCTTCTGGACCAAACCTCTGGCTCCTCCAGAACTCCCTCAATGTGGTAGAACACACCCCGGCCGTCCTGTCCTCTGCTTCCCTCCACCAAGGACTGGAAGGCAGTAACGTGCTATCTCTCCAGTCCCAGACCGTTGGCTCCCTCTGCCACCCCCAGAGCTGCCAGCTCCTTCCTTCCTTCCCCGTTCCAGTGATCCCAAGTGGAGCCCAAGTCCTGCAGCACCAGCAGAGGCGCTGTCTTGACAAGTGAGAAGGCTGGCTCAGACGACCCCCCAGGGTTCAGCAATGGTCTGGCAAAGAATCCAAGTGTTGGCAACGTGTCTTTCCTTGAAGGAAAGACATGTGACCAGAAACCCTTTAGTAGTCACAGGAGCAGAGTCCTCTGGTCCTCAGGCAGGCAGGCAAGGAATGCTTATGCTAGAATGTGGTAGTGCTAGAAAGAAACTGAAGGTCATTTTGTCTAACCTCGGCCTAGCAGAGAGAAGAAATCTCAGGAAAGAACAGGTCATGAAGCGACAGGTCATGCACCCATCTTTCCTGAGCCCAGGGTCCATGCACTTCCCTATAGTTTACAAAGCCAAAAGCCACAAAACCCAGGCCAGGCAAGGACAGCTGGCTGCACCCATAAACACATCCAGCATCCTCAGGTATGTGAGAACCCAGGTTCCCCACCTCCAGCTCCACGCACTTTCCTAACCTGTCTCTGCAGAGTTTCTTTCTCCCTTCCCAGCCCTGCTCTCAAATGAAAAGCTGAAATCTGGGTTGGGGAATTGGCTCCCCTGGACTTTCCTCAGGAGGTGAAATTGCTTTCAGTCTTGGCTCTCTTTAGCAGAACTGACCCTTTCACTAACTTGCTTTTAGCATGAGACTTGGGAGGGGTGAGAGAAAAAGCAAGAAAGTAGGTTCTTTCCAGAACCCATTACCTTTCTCTCTCTCCGTGTGTTTTCAGATGGGTCTGATTTGGGCTTCATATTACCCTCTAATCCACTTAAAGCAGCCTAAGCCCCAGACTGACAGCGATGAAGTTTGTACTAACAAATGCAACTCTGGTTCCATTATTCACTTTTGAAGGGAAAGAGGCCCTTCCTGTTCTGTATTTCAGTCTATTGTGCTGTCTGTGTCTTATTATGTAAAGTCCCTGGTTTGGTGATAGTTTTAGTATCCTATGTATTTAAAGCCTGGGCAATGGAATAAAGATGGGCAAGGATAGACTCTGTGCTGATGCAAATTGAAACTGAAAAGATACTAGACTGAAAGAGTCAGGGAGGATATCGGAAAAAG
This sequence comes from Phocoena phocoena, assembly GCF_963924675.1. Taxonomy (NCBI): domain Eukaryota; kingdom Metazoa; phylum Chordata; class Mammalia; order Artiodactyla; family Phocoenidae; genus Phocoena; species Phocoena phocoena. The sequence continues at coordinate 18,092,977 of NC_089224.1, forward strand.
CTTCTGCATAAATTGAGGCAGTGCCACCCTTCCAGGAATGCTACTCTTTACCAAAGTGAAACCACAGATGCAAATTTTAGCACTGGCTAGAGGTATCACCCCAACAGCCTCTTTGCTCAAAAGGACCATGTAATAATAATAGCTAATAATAATAGCAAGTTACTGAGCACTTACTATGTGGCAGGAGCTGCTGAGCACTTTCCACGCAGTATTTCCTTCAGTTCTCATAGCAACCCTATTCTGGAGGTGCTGTTTTTACGTCCATTTCACAGATGAGTTAACTGAGGCCTGGAGATTTTAAGAAACTTGGTTTGGTTCACAGAGCTCAGAAGTTGTAGGTGCACAATTTGAGAACCCAGGCATCCTGACAAAGATGGGCTACACCCTGATTTACTGTTCTTTATCTGTTCTTTTTCTCTAAATAAATTTCCAGCTCAAGTACCTGGAGAAAAGGCCGAGGAAGATGCTGTGGGTCTAGGATAGTATAGGTAGCTCATGCCAACATGAAGAAGCAAATCCAAAGAGATGCATTATTTTGTCATTCCGTTTCAAGCTGGGGTCTGGCTCTGGCTGTGTCCTCTCTACTAGATAGTTTCCATGTGTGTAAATCAAAGAGACTAGTTAGAGGGCTCTTTTCCATCCCCAGTCATTTCAACTTCTGGTCAATGTAAGAATGATATTTGCTCTGGAGCATGGAACTGGTCATATCTTGTTTAAAATTTTTATTGAAATATAGCTGATTTACAATGATGTGTTCGTTTCAGGTATACAGCAAGGTGATTCAGTTATACATATATATATATTATTTTTTATATTCTTTTCTATTATAGGCTATTACAAGATATTGAATATAGTTCCCTGTGCTATATAGTAGGTCCTTGTTGTTTATCTATTTTATATATAGTAGTGTGTATATTTTAATCCCAAATCCCTAATTTATCCCTCCCCGCCTTTCTCCTTCAGTAACCATAAGTTTGTTTTCTATGTCTGTGAGTCTAGTGCTGTTTTGTAAAAAAGTTCATTTGTGCCCTTTTTTTTTAAGATACAATGGAATATTACTCAGCCATAAAAAGAAATGAAATTGAGTTATTTGTAGTGAGGTGGATGGACCTAGAGTCTGTCATACAGAGTGAAGTAAGTCAGAAAGAGAAAAACAAATACTGTATGCTAACACATATATATGGAATCTAAGGGAAAAAAAATATCATGAAGTACCTAGGGCTAAGACGGGAATAAAGACACAGACCTACTAGAGCATGGACTTGAGGATATGGGGAGGGGGAAGGGTAAGCTGTGACAAAGTGAGAGAGTGGCATGGACATATATACACTACCAAACGTAAAATAGATAGCTAGTGGGAAGCAGCCGCATAGCACAGGGAGATCAGCTAAGTGGCTTGTGACCACCTAGAGGGATGGGATAGGGAGGGTGTGAGGGAGGGAGATGCAAGAGGGAAGAGATATGGGAACATATGTATATGTATAACTGATTCACTTTGTTATAAAGCAGAAACTAACACACCATTGTAAAGCAATTATACTCCAATAAAGATGTTAAAAAAAAGATTCCATGTATAAGCGATATCATACGATATTTGTCTTTGTCTGACTTACTTCACTTAGTATGATAGTCTCTAGATCTATCCATGTTGCTGCAAATGGCATTATTTCATTCTTTTTCATGGCTGAGTAATATTCCATTGTATATATGTGCCACCTCTTCTTTATCCATTTGTCTGTTGATGGACCCTATGTTGCCTCCATGTCTTGACTATTTTAAATAGTGCTGCTATGAACATTGGAGTGCAGGTATCTTTTCAAAGTACAGTTTTCTCTGAATACGTGCCCAAGAGTGGGATTCCAGGATCATATGATAACTCTATTTTTAGTTTTTTGAAGAGGCTCCATACTGTTCTCCATAGTGGCTGCACCAATTTACATTGCCACCGACAGTGTAGGAGGGTTCCTTTTTCTCCACACCCTCTCCAGCATTTATTATTTGTAGACTTTTTGTTGATGGCCATTCTGACCAGTGTGAAGTGATACCTTATTGCCCTATCTTTATTGCTGCTCCAGCCCACTTCATTCAGCTCCAAATAGTGAATAAGAATTCTACAATGAACAGGGACTTCCCTGGTGGCACAGTGGTTAAGAATCCGCCTGCCAATGCAGGGCGCATGGGTTCGGTCCCTGGTCTGGTAAGATCCCATGTGCCACAAAGCAACTAAGCCCATGTGCCACAACTGCTAAGCCTGCACTCTAGAGCCCATGAGTCACAACTACTGAAGCCCGCACACCTAGAACCTATGCTCCGCAACAATAGAAGCCACTGCAATGAGAAGCCCGTGCACCACAACAAAAAGTAGCCACTCTCACCACAACTAGAGAAAAGCCCACGCACAGGAACGAAGACCCAGTGCAGCCAAAAATATAAATAAATAAATAAACAAAATAAAAATAATAATTAAAAAAAGAATTTTACAATGAATAGAACAGAACCTAAAGAGTCTCTCCTACTTCATTTATTTAAAAATATTAAAGTGTAGAAAGCTTTCAGATGACAGGGTTTTCTTCTTTTCATTCATATTCAATGTTGATTAATTCCATATTTTCCCAGCAGCAGTTGTACAATATCACTCAAAATGCAGATGGGAAGACACAGCAAGGAAAGCATGAATGAGAAACTCATATCTCAGGGGCCTGGTGACTCACACTTTGTTCTCATGGTTACTCTGATGTCAGAGAAGCTCTGGTGGGTGTGAAAAGCCTGGTGGAAAAAAATTACCTGCCCAGGACCTCTTAACCTTTTGGATACATAGTCTTACTAATCTCAAAGGATCAGCACCTTGCTGGTTTGCATGCAACAGGGGCAGCTGGACAAAACAGCTCTCATGCTGGTAACAACATGAAGACTTCACAATGACATCACGAACTGGACAACAAAGCTCCCTAGTGGACCAGTCACAGAGGACCTCTACTGTTCAGTGCATCCAAGGAGCCCCCAGAAGATGCAAAGTTTGATGACCTAATTTCCCAGCTTATGAGCTGAATGTCTGAAATTGGGTTTGGGGAGGTAAATGGAGATCTGTGGTCTCTGGATGGAAGGTCAGCATTTTAGGTCAGTGTTTCCACCTGAGATGATTGGAATCATGAGCATTTGTCTAGATTGTCATATAATCACTGGTCTGTTGATTTTGCCAACAGAGTAGACAGGCTTCTTTCATCAAATGTAACAGAGGCACCATAATCTCCCACGCTTGGAGGTGGAGGGTTTTATAAAGTGGCAAAGCCTGAATACAATGTAAGAAAAAGTCTCTTCCTGGAGCAGCAGAGTGCTGAGGAGCCCCAGTGAAATGAGGGAGATGGAGTGGACACAAGGATGTATCACAGGATAAGCACAAAAATTCAGTGAGATTCACTCATTCATTGATTCTCTCACTTAGCACCTACTACTCTGTGACAGTCACTGTGAAGTGGTCTGAGGCCACAGCAGAGAGTAATCCAGGTGCAACACCCCCTACCCTCGCAAAACTCTGGATAGGGGTACAGAGAAGGAAGAGAAAAACAACAGCAGACCATTACATCCACTATGATGAGTGCCGAAAGGAGAAGTGGTGGGTGCGATGCTGCTACCTAATGCTAGAGATGTCATCAGTAAGGCACAGTCACACACTGCCACACCCCATTCCCCTCACTTTGTTTCTCTTCTCCCTTGCTGTTACCTCTGCCTGGAACAGTCACCCCCAGACGGTCGGGTGGCTTGCCCCCTCATCTCCAGATCTTGACACAAATATCTCCTCTGTGAGGCCTCCCTGGACACTCTACTTAAATTGCAAAGTCCCACTCCCTCTCCCCTTTCCCATTTTATTTTTCTCATTGGTATTTATCACCATCTGCCAGGTGTATATACTAACGTATTTTGTTGATTGTTTATCTACTCCTCGTAAATATATTAAGCTCCATGAGAAAAGAGATTTTCTCTATTTTTTTTTTTTTTGACTGCTAAGTCCTTAGCACCTGGAACTATGTGTTAGGTACTCAATAAGTAATGGAATGTTAAACAAATGTTGATTTAAGAAAAACTAAAGAATCCATAAGTGTTATCCTTACCAGGAGACTGAGGGAATGATAAGGTGGAGGAGTTCAGGCAGAGGGGCAACACGGGCTGAGGTCCAGAGGTAGAGAAAGTGGGGCGTGTGTGAGAGAGGAATCAGCTCAGCTCAGCTCTGTTCTGCTCCCATGGGCTGAAAGTCAGAGTTGGCGGGAGTAGAAAGTTGGGGGCAAGAGATGAGACATAAAGTCAAACTGAGGCCAAATTTGTAAACTTGTTATTGAGCTTGGGCTTAATCTTCTGGTTAATGGGTAAATACTGAGGATATATTATTTTATTATATGTAGTATACATCTATATTATTTTATTTTAAATATTTTAATAAAAAGCATGAAATGATCAGATTTAAGTTATGGAAAGAACACTTTGGCTACAACATGACAAATTAACTAAAGTAGAGCATCAAGGGCAGGGAGGCTTATTAGGAGGCCTTTGTAGAATTTTTGGCAAGAGATGATGGTAGCATAAGCTAGACTGGTGTCAGAAAGGTGGAGACACAGATCTGGATTCAGGAGATATTCAGGAGACAGAATCAATAGGCCTAAATTATATATTAGGTTTGAGGTGTGAGAGAAGGGAGAAGCCTATGTTTGTATCATGGACCTTGGGTTAGGGGGGAATGCCATTCATTGAGCCACATCAGAAGAAGAAAAATGGACACCTTACAGGGTAAGTGTTGAAGTCCCAGTGTGGTATCCCAGTGGAGATGGCTGGTAGAAGTCTGGTCACATTGGTGAGCAGTTCTAGGAGAGACACATATTTGAGAATCATCAGTATATATATATTAAGTCCTGAAAGTAAATGATCCCATCCTGGGAATAAAGGACTAGTCCTAGACTACACCTTAGGGATGGACCTGAGGGATGCTTACCCAGGGAACCAAAGGGAAATCTGCCAGCTCCGGACTCACAGAATTCTCAGAGTCAAGGCATTTTCTTGTGGTAGCAAAGTCTAGCTTCATTGGGTGAGAAGCCAGAGTAGAGCAGAATGAAGAACTGAGGCAAGTAAAAAAGAGTTACCAATATTGACCTTGGAGAGACACAATCCCGACTTCAAGTCCTGATCTTGCTATTTACTCCCTTACCAGCTCCATATCCCAGGGCTTTTTTTAATGGAAAAATAGGAATCATCATGCTTTCCTCCTATGGATACCATTAGATTTGAATGAGAAAATGGAAACATACATGAAGGCACAACGCCTCAGCCTTTGCAAGTTTGTTCAACAATTCATTCAGTAAGTATTTGCTGCACACGTATGAAGTACCGGGAACCAAGGAGGCCATGATCCAGATAGACCCAGGCCTGCCCTCAAGGCACTCACAGTCTAAGGAAATTCAACAAGAGCCTTAGAATTTAAGGAAAATACTGAATTGTTTCTGGCCTAACTGGATGGCCCCTGGATGGGAAACAATTTGCCTTCACTTTCTGAGTGTTCTGAGGCTGGTGCTTACACTGCCCCAGACTTCAGCAGTCTCTCCCACAGGCCCCCAACTGTATGGTAAGGTTTGCATTTTTCCTGACCACCTCCTGTCTTAGAGCCAAATTCTCTAATTTCCTGACCTGACCCCACCTCTTTTCTTCAGCCTTGCTACCTGATGGAATGAACCTACTTATTCTAATGCAGCCTTCATGAAGCCAGAGATTTTTGTCTGATGTACTCACTGCTGTTTCCCTAGTACCTAGTTTTTGGCATAAGGTAGGCACCAATGAATGATTGAACCAGAGTATCCTGTGTGTGTCAAGACAGTGTTTCTGGGTCTAGGAGTCTGGGTGAAGGAGCAATGAGAGAGGCATTTGTTAGCTGAAAACAGACGGTTTGCTTGTCAACAAGGGGGCAGGTGAGCCCAGCGATCAGTGCTGGGATCAGGACATCAGTCAGAGGTGGTGCTTTGAAAGGGGAATCTTCCAATCCCTAAGAAACACAGTTGCTATTCTACCCATGTTAAATGCCTTTCCATTCACCTGGCCTGAGCCAGCTCTGGTGGGGGTGAATCAGTGTCCAGTGAGACAGATAGAAGGCTTGAGAGTGTCATGACTGCCCACAGTCTCCTCTCTATACTCCTCCTCCTTGCTTCACCTAACAAGAAAAAGAATGACTGTGACATGGACAATGAGCTGTGAGCCCCCAGGTTGTGCTCTCTGCCTTCTCTTTACTTCTCAGGAAACAAAATCATCACTCTTCTGGACAATCAGAGTTTCCTCTGGGAGGGACCAGGGGCTGGAGAACAGGAGTGAGGCCAACGTTCTGACCCACTGGGTAGAAATCCAGCCCTGCCACTGACTAGCAGTGTGACCCAGAGCAGCCCATAATGCCCCTGGGCCTCAGTTTCCTCCAACGTAAGAGGGCAATGGGTTTGCAATGATAATTAACTGAGATTGCATGTCTGACAATAAATACGAAGTCTGGTGGCTGGAATGACACAGGACTCCAACAATGTGTGTTCCTCCCAATCACATATCAGGCCAGTGGAAAGTGTCTTATGTACAGGTAATCTATAATTAATTTTTTACAAAATTATTCCATTTGTATTTGAGTCTTTCTATGCTGCAAGGCCAATAGAATACAGATCAGGACAGCTTTATTTTTATCTGGCATAAAATAGATACTAAATAAGTACATTAAAGGATTAAGTGAACATATAAATGAGTGGATGGCCCCAAAATACCTTTCTAACCTTATTTCTCCTTCACCCACTCTCCTAGATCCAGAAACACTGTCTTCTTACAGCCCCATGTTCATATCTAGTTCAAGGCTAAATCTGTGATTTTATTTCCTGTGAACCAAACAATAAATATCTACTGTGTAACTATGTTGTGTTCAGTACCATTTATGGGCCCATAGGAAATAAAAAGAATAAAAAAATGTGGTCCTACCCCCAGGGAACTTACACTTTGGTTGGGGTGAGGAATGAACAAGGCCAACATTAAGAGCTGGGATAAATGGAGGTTTCTTGAAGGTTGTGATATTTGAGCCAGGTCTGGAAAGACATATGACCTGCGGCTCCCCAAGCAATGTCCCTTTAAAATGAGACTTTCTTTCTTTGGTCACCTAATGGTCCCTAAAATAGTTGAAGCCTGTCAGCTTTAAATATAAATCCAAGTGGTACAATTTAGTGACAATACACAGTTTGAGTTTAGAGATTATGGCAGACTCTACTCATTGTCTGTCCAATATCTGTTTTTGCATTCTTCCTTAGTGATACAAACACAATCTCATTTGGGGGTGGTGATGTGCCCAAGTAAAGATACTCAATTTTGGGGAGATTGGGATTGACATATACTCATTACTACATATAAAATAGATAAGTAGTAAGAACCTACTGTATAGCACAGGGAGCCCTATTCAATATTCTGTAATGATCTATAAGGGAATAGCATCTAAAACAAGAGTGAATATATGTATAACTGACTCACTTTGCTGTACAGCAGAAACTAACATAATATTGTAAATCAACTATACTCCAATACAAAAATTAAGGAAAAGATACTCAATTTTCCACACTTCCTCACGGGTTAACAGTGTTCCCGTGACCTAGTTCTGGACAATGAGATAAAGCAGATGTTACTGGGTGGGGCTTTTATGCAGAGGTATTTTCAAAATAATAACAAATAATTATAAATGTTACCTGGTGTAAACTGCTGGCAAATGGAGCCCTATTTCCAGGAAAGTTCCTTGAAAGGAATGGGCTCAGTGGCATGTGCTTTGCCACTTTACTCTTTCCCTTCATCCTTCCTGGAACATGATCCAATGCTTGAAGGCCAAGCAGCCATCTTGTAGACACAAAGAAGAAAGCTAAAGTTGCTAAAATTGATAGAGCTGGAGATGCTAGTGATGATAGGGCAGGAAGAGAGAGGAGTCTAGGTCTTCAGTGACCTTCCTGAGCAGTTGCATCTGAAGACTGCCTGTTTCCAGAGCACGTGTTGCATTCAATAAGTTAACCCCTTATTTATTTAAGCCACTCTTAGTCACATTTTCTGTTGCTTGCACCTGAATAGAATCCTAACTGATACAGGCATCAGGTCATGCTCAAATGTAAGAGTGTGACTGGCTTTTAACCTACATATTGTAAAAGGATTTGAGGCTTATTTGTACCTGGCACCTCAGCCCCCCATCACCTGGCTTGTCTCAAGAAGAGTAATCCTGGGCTTCCCTGGTGGCGCAGTGGTTGAGAGTCCGCCTGCCGATGCAGGGGACGCGGGTTCGTGCCCCGGTCTGGGAGGATCCCGCATGCCGCGGAGCGGCTGGGCCCGTGAGCCATGGCCGCTGAGCCTGTGCGTCCGGAGCCTGTGCTCTGCAATGGGAGAGGCCACGGCGGTGAAAGGCCCGCATACCACAAAAAAAAAAAAAAAAAAAAAAAAAAAAGAAGAGTAATCCTGGGACTTCCCTGGCAGTCCAGCAGTTAAGACTCCGCGTTTCCATCACAGTGAACATGGGTTTGATCCCTGGTTGGGGAACTAAGATCCCACACGCTGCACAGCGTGGCCAAAAATTTTTTTTAATAAATAAAAATTTTAAAAATCAAATGAAAAATAAGAGCAATCCCATCACCCAGTGACCACAAAATAGATGACCTGATAGTACCCAGAGTACACCTAATCTGTTATTACTGATTCATCTTCTAAATTCCATTGACAAGTGTGCAATTCTGTCCCAATAAGACAAGGAAAGATGCCGTTTCATCGATGAACTGCAGGCTATCAGAACAAAATACTCTCTGCTCTACTTTCAGGGTTTGCCACAGCCTGCCTATAACAGTGAGAAATTATAACCTTTAACTTTTTTCTTTGGTTAGAAATCTGTTTTCTTCACAGAATCATAGGAGGCCAGGAGACAGCCTGCTTTGACTTGCTTGTGTTCTGCCCATTTTTTTGTGTCTCTGTGTAAAGACCCACTCAGTTGGAGGTAAACCAACCTAGTTACAGAGTCAACTCTGGAACTGGAAGCTGGTTCTTAGTCCAATTCAGACTCAGGGCAAAAGTTCAGGGGGCAGAGCAAAGGAAAAAGGCATTTGAGCAACAGTAGTCAAAGGCATAGAAGTATGGAAAGATTTAGGTTTGCACATAGGACCCTGAGTAGAGCAGTCCCATTAGGGTGAAAAGGACACATGAGAGATTTGAGTAAAAGAGCTGGGAAGGTAAGCTAGGGAACAGCCTGTTGGATGCTGAGCTAAAAAGACTGGGTTTTACCACATAGTAATGAAAACAAAAGTTAAAATTATAGAATACTTTTCAGGTCTCTAAATATTTTCATCTGTATAAGGCCACCTGATCCTCACAACAACCTCTGAGATAGGTGTAATACTGGTTTCTCTTATCTTTGTTTGAAGGACAGGGCCTGGAGAAGTTAAATAAGTTGTCCAATGATCCACAGCTAGAAACAGTAAGTTGAGACTCAAAACCAGGTCTTTAGCTTCTTAATCCAGTGTTCTTTTACTCTACCAGCTGAGGATGGGAGTGACATGATTTTTGTAATTATGCTTTTATGCAGACACTAGGAGGTAAGGGTGAGGCAGTGCAACCAGCAAGGGTGCTTTTGTGATAGTTCAGTGTTAGGTGAAAGGGTTTGAATTAAATTTGTGTCAAGAATCCAATGAAAAAAAAGAGAAGACAAGAGTACTGGTAAGGAGGAATCAGCAATACAGGAGAAACTTTCCTACTCAGTTTCCACTGAACCAGCTCTCCAGATGGACCAACGTTCTTCATCTCTTCTGTGAAACAAAACGGTCGATGCCCATAGCAAAGTGAATGCTTGTGACAAGTAGGCAACTACCTGGTTCAATGAACCTTCTGCTCCCACCAGTTGGGTTTCTTCCTAAACTTGCTTATTCCAGTTATTCTTGTTATTATAATGACATAATCAAATATTACAATTGTTGTTTTTATTGTTGTTGTTATGTAAACCAACAAGTCAGATGCTTCAGGAATAGTCAATAAAGATGAGTCACGAAAATGAGCTCTTCAGATTCCTTTGCAAACTCTTTAGTGTTTGCTCTGCTTTTCAGAAACCTGAAAAATCTTAGATAATGTATTAAGGATATGGTTTATTTGAGGAAGTTACCATTTTTAAATCCAACTAGCAGACTCATACTCAGAGAAAGGCCTTGACCCTCTATCAAAAGACTGGCTTTCTTTCATTAAAATAAAGTTTCAAGTATATGAGTAGCTTTTAATTTCTTGATTATAATTGATTCTTTTTTTTTTTCAATTAATTGACTGTCAGTATTGGTCCTATGGGATGAGTGGGCTTCTTCTGTAGTTAGAATTACAAAAAGCTGAAAGAGATTTTGGAGATCAACTAACCCAGGCGCTCTCTAAACTTCGTGTGTATCAGAATCCCCTGAAGAGTTTGGTAACACACACTTGCTGGGCCTTAACCAAGATTTCTGATTCAGTGGTTCTGGGGTGGGGCTTGAGAATTTGCTTTTCTAACACATTTTTCAGGTGAAGTTGATGTTGCTTGGCCAGGGACCACACTTTGAGAACCGCTGAACCCACCCATCACTGAGGAAGCTGTAAAGCTTGGGACTGTAAAGGGATTCCCTCAGGTTCACACGATGGGCTAACAGGAAAGCTGAGACCAGCTCCCAGGTCTCCCAGATGTCAGCTCAGAAATCTTTCCACTGCCCCCTGCTGTCAAAATGAAAAAAAGTGATATTTGTCATAGATTAAAGATGGCCACAATGTCTTTGACACTGTTTCCATCCAGAGGTGCCATCTACATTCTCGCTCACGATCTACGCTGGTTCTATGATTGCATGACCAGTAGCACATGGTAGAAGTAGTACCACACCTGTTTCCAGGCCCAGTCTTAAGATCGCAGTGGCTTCCACTTACTGGCTCTTGGAACTTCTGCTCTGGGAGCTCTGAGCTGCCATCTAAGAATTCTGACCACCTTGAGGCCACCATACTGGAGGGGTCATGCAAAGGCACTCTGGTGGATAATTCTAACTGAGCCTAGCCCTCCATCCATCCCCAGCAGGTGACAGATATAAAGTGTACTGTCTTGTGCTCTCCAGACCTTCCAACACCCCAGTGAATACCAGTGAATGACCTCTGTGGATGCCATGGGAAACATAATAATTGCTCGGCCCAGATTCCTGACCCACAAAATCATGAGGTATATTATAGTGGTTGTTGCTTTAAACCACTAAGTTAGGCGGTAGTTTGTTATACAGCCATAGATAACCAGAACAATATTGAAAAGACAAAAGCTGTGAGGACCTGGGGTTCTATTTACAGGCTGAACTTAGAGACAAAAGCAATCCGTGTGAAATATAATAATGAGTGACTGACTAAATACAGGCATCTAGTGAAAGCAAAATGGACTGAATTTTTTGCTCTGGAGACTGTGAATATACTCGGTGTCATGTACCAGAATAAAGAGTCAGGAGGCAGGGTTAATTTTTAGAGGAGATTTGGGGCATAGAGAGGTTGCTGTGGGTGGTGAAATCGTGAGTTACAATTTTAGACACTTCAAGTCTCCCAGCCAGAACGCCCAACCTCCCACCCCATTTCCTGAAGTCTTTTGGGGACCCTCTCGGTCTCCCCATCTGGCCATCCATCCACCCATCCATGCTGCTCAGTCCCCACCCACGCACTCCTCCCTGAATTCAGATAACTCTTCTCGTCTCAGTGGTTCACTGCCACACTACTTCATGCGCTGTTTTCTGCATTATGATTTGATATTTTTCATTCTTCTCCCAGGTGGAGCTGTAAACTCCTGATGGACACAACTTTCCTTTTACCTTCTCCTCGACACTGAACACAATCCTGTGGACCCTGTTGGTGTCCCTAGCACTCTCTCCAAGTGGAAATTGTGCAGGCTCATGTTATAACAGCAGGAAATAAAAAAGGTGGGCTGCAGTGGCAGCACCAAGGTTGGGATCTTCTGAATGCTAATGTCATGTTTCGTGGCAATGCCAGTGAAGTACGTCTCTGAAAGTGACTGTTTTGAAGCGTAATATTCATCTCAGTATGCTCTATTTTGAGCTGTTTGTAACAATATCACTCAATCGGTGGGTATAAACACGTATACATTTAAACCCTTCCTGTTTTATCTATTTGGCAATTCAGTTAAATTTCTGTTTTAATTCTCAGAACTGGTAACCAAGTTCAAAATTCAAGCCAAGTCGGGCTTCCCTGGTGGCGCAGAGGTTGAGAGTCCGCCTGCCGATGCAGAGAACACGGGTTCGTGCCCCGGTCCGGGAAGATCTTACATGCCGCGGAGCGGCTGGGCCCGTGAGCCATGGCCGCTGAGACTGCGCGTCCGGAGCCTGTGCTCCGCAACGGGAGAGGCCACAACAGTGAGAGGCCCACATACCGCAAAAAAAAAAATTCAAGCCAAGTCTTTTCTCTGCCACTTTGACACTGACAATTCCATAGAACCCTAAGAGCCCTTCAACCCTATTAAATCAGTCCATCAGCAAATGTTTTTCCTCTCCTTACTCTCCCAAGCACTGTTCTCTGGAGAAAACAGAAGACGTACCAAGTTCCGTGGGCATTGAAAGGAAGAAGGTTCATATCCAACTGGGGCTTAAATCAGGGCATGCTTCATAGAGAAGGTGGTATTTGAAATTAACCTGTAAAAAATGAATAAAATTCAGTAGACAGAAATGATGGAGGGAGGGATCTGCAGGTCCAAGGGGCATTTATCCTCACACAAAAGGAGCACGAGGCAATCTAGGTTAGACGAAGCATGGGGTACATGCGGAAAGGTGGGTTGGAGCCAACTGCATGAAGCCTTGGATAATAGGGCAATGAGTTTGGCTTGAATTTAATAAACAGTGAGAAGCTAATTGAGTTTTGAGAGTTAAAAGGACAAGACTTTATTCACTGTGATAGTTTCCACAGTCCCTAACATTTTGCTTTACGTGTGGTAGGCAATTATTAAATATTTTTTGATTGATCAATGAACTGCCAAAGCCATTTGGAGGCACTGCTGGTGTCTGAATCTTTTGGAGACTTAATACTCCCCCTCTTTCTTCTCCAACGTTCAGGCAACATTTATTCTAGGAAATAGCTCTGGCTTTAAAGACAAAGGAGAAGAAAAACTCCCTGTAAAACAGAGGCCGTCAAAGCAGAACCATTTTTAAGTGGAATGATTTCTCCTTACTCAAACTTTACCGCAAGGCCCCATTAAGGAGCTGCAGAGCCCCAGCATGAAAGAACTATAAATTATGAGACTCCAGACATCAGGGACAGAGAGCCATGATTCCCACCGGAGTTTGCTGTCCAATTCTCCTTGCAGAGCATCCAAAGCAGATTGAAATCCTGGCTGAGAAGCTCATGGAGAGAGCTGAAGCAAAGGGCAAAGGCATTAAATAATATATAGATTTTCACAAAGGATCATTTCTGCTTAAATAGCTGACTGCTCACATCGGTGGCCAGGTTAGGGAAGGATGGGAGGCTGGCATCTCTGACAGTGGGGGATGCAGGGTTGAGGCAATCAATAGCAGCACAGTGACCATGTTTAATGGGCTTTTATTTTTTTTAAACATCTTTATTGGGGTATAATTGCTTTACAATGGTGTGTTAGTTTCCGCTTTATAGCAAAGTGAATCAGTTATATATATACATATGTTCCCATATCTCTTCCCTCTTGCGTCTCCCTCCCTCCCACCCTCCTTATCCCACCCCTAAATGCCCCAGATTGAAAGTCCAAATTTCTAGGAGGGTGATAAGGTGAAGACAATTTATCCTTGTTTTATTAATTCCCATGAAAGCACTTCTCCCTGCTCTAGGATACAATCATCTATCCAGTGGTATAAGTTAAAATTCCAGACACGCCCACACACCCCGGGAACAATTTCCCACCTCCAAGATTTTAGAAACAAGCTCTTTGGTGAGATACCCTACCAGGAGGGGGCTCCCGTTCTCACCCTTCTTTAAGAACACATCCCCACCGCATTATGCTAAGTGAAATAAGTCAGACAGAGAAAGGCATACATTGTATGATATCACTTACATGTGGAATCTTAAAAATACAACAAACTAGTGACTATAACAAAAAAGAAGCAGACTCACAGATATAGAGAACAAATTAGCGGTTACCAGTGTGGAGAGGGAAGGGGAGGCAAGATAGGAGTGGGAGATTAAGAGGTACAAACTATTATACATAACATAATATGCAAGGATATATTGTACACAATGGGGAATATAGCCAATATTTTATAATAACTATAAATGGAGTATAACCTTAAAAAATTGTGAATCACTATATTGTCCAGTTGTAACTTATATAATATTGTACAACAACTATACTTGAATGAAAAAAAAGAACACATCCTCACCAATCCCCCAGTGCCAGTGCATTTCCAGTGAATGGAAGCCTGGCCAGCATCGGGAGAGGAGGAGAACAGGCAGCACCTGTATCAGCTGCATGATTTGATTCAGCCTTGCAAATAACTACCTGCCCGTTCACCCAAGGCAAACGTCGATTTATGCTGAATGCTAAGTGACTGGGAAAGAATGATGACTCACTTTCACTGTATGACCTTTCTACTTTCACAAGAAGAAAGCAGACAGTTTAAAAAGAAAAGCAATTTGCCCTGTGCTGCTTTTCCCTTGTACGAAGTCTGAATTCCTCTGCCTGGTATTCAGGGACCTCCCTTCCAATGCACGCCCCACCACTCGCTAACTGAATCTACACTCCTTGGTGTCCTCTTCCACCTCCAATACAGCATGCCTCCTTCTGTTTCCTTACTCACGATGTTCTCCTCTCCTCTCTGCTTTCCAAATCCATCTCACTCAAGGATCTGGACAAGCCCCAGCTTTTCTATGAGAACTTCAATGATTACTCTTGCCGTGAGCATTCACAGACTTAGCAGAGAAAGGCAGAATGCTATCAGACATTTGCTTTCCTCTCATTGTTTGGGGAGCTTACGATTTTAATTCTCACTAAATTATCACCTTTTTAAGGAGGAGGAGCCTGTCTTTTTATGTATGCCTCACAGTGAGTGCTAAGACTTGCAAAGTGGAGGCCTCAATAAACACTTGTTAATAGCAAGACCAATCCATGTGTTTAACTTATTACCCTGCAGAGACCAGCAAAGAGTGGAAGGGAACATCCAACTCATTTGAAGAGTTAAGAGCCTTCAAGCTGGCCGGTCCTGTGACCACTTCCACCACTTCATCTTTTTATTTTTTATCGTTGCTGTGGCTATTCCTTTATTTGATAATGATGATGAATACTTCCTATTTACTGAGCGTTTACTAAATACCAAGCACCATTTTTAGTACTTAACCCATATTGTCTCATTTAATCCTCACTGCAACTACAGGAGAGAGTATCCCTATTTTAATGCTGAGGAAATTGAGACAGAGAACATTAGTAACCTCCCCGAGATCATTCCAGTGGAAAGGGCAGAACTGGGATTTAAATCCCAGCAGTACACCTCCAGAGCTTGAGCTCTGAGTGGTCTGTCTTTCCTCAACTTTGTTTCACCTGGTTTGTACAGCACTTAGAATGACAGGGAGGGCACAACCCTTTCCCTGGAGGCATTAGAAATTATTGAACACTTTATTTTTTTCTAAGTTCTTTCATCTGCATTAACTCATTTGATCTTGACAAGAGACCTCTGTGGAAGGCAGGTTGAGCATTTCTATACTTATGAATATGAATTTCTACACTTCGGAGGAAATAGATGCCTGGCCCAAGAGTCCAACATGGGTCAGGAGAGCCAGGAAGTCACGGAAATAGAATCACAGGATGAGAGAAAAGGGGGAAGAGTCAAGATCATACAATCTATCTTTCACTTTATAGCAAAGCGATCAAGGCACCAAGAGGCTACTTGCTCGAGATTATGCACCAAATGGGTGGGAAAGCAGGGCTGGAACTGGACTGTGCGACTCCACATCCACGGTCTTCCATTGCAGCACCAGGACCCTGAGCGTGTTCCCCAAAATCAAAGGTGAAAAGGGGGTCCTAGTCAAATATGTTGAGACCTACTGCAGGCCATGTCTGCCTCTCGGAGAATCATAATGCACAGGATTTGAAAAATCATGCCAAACGCTTCATAAACTCACTTGACCAAAGGGAAATGTCAAGACCTTTCATTACTAAACCTTTGCAGAACTCGTATTTCTATGGAAGTCAATTTGGGGCAAAATGCATAACAGATATATTGAAATATGGGCATATAAATAAATGTAATTCTTTTTTCCACTCTTGGGACTAGATGTAAAAAGAAAGAAAAATAGTTCCTCTTCTTCCTTTCTTCTCACCTCTGAAACACCCCCCTCCCAACACCATAACCAAATCATTACTCTTCTACACTACAATGAAACATATATAGGGAAAAATTTCACCCACTTAAATGAAACATAAAGGAAAATTAACACTCACCAAAGAAATAACACCTGTACTCTTGCCTGTATACACACCGCATACACACTCACAGGTGCCTTGAATGTTTGGGGGTTTTGTTTTTTCCATTTCTTTGGGTTGTTACATTACTGTCTTTGCATAAGTAAGGATCTATCATATCCTTACTCTTCCTTTGTGATTTGCTTATAAAAGATTATATTAGTCTGCTCAGGCTGTCATAACAAAATACCAAAGTTTGGGGGCTTAAACAACAGAAATTTCTCACCTTTCTAGAGGATGGAAGTCCAAGATCAAGATGATGGCAAGATAGGTTTCGTTCTGAGGCCTCTTCTCTTGGCTTGTAGGCATCCCCCATCTCACTGTGTACTCACATGACCTCTTCTTGGTGTGGTGCGTATGCCAGGGGCTGGGTGTGAGTGACAGAGAGAGAGAGAGAGAGAAAGTGCACTCCTGTGAGAGTGAGAGTCTGGTATCTCTTCTCACAGGGACATTAATTCTACTGCATTGGGTCTCCACCCTTTTTACCACATTTAGCCTTAATTATTTCCTTATAGACCCCCATCTCCAAATACAGCCACACCAGGGATTAGAACTTCAATATATGGATATTGAGGGAACACAATTCAGTCCATAACAAAGATAGAAAATATAATGATGACAGCAAAGAAGGTCATATGTATGGTGACAGGAAAGGTCTCCACAATACATCAAATTTGATTTTAGAAAAGCAAATAATGGAACTTGGACAAACTATCCACACACTGCTGCCTCACATCCTTTTCACAAGTTGGGGGAAAAAAAAATGAAAACATGTCAATGGATTATAACAGCTGTGTCTGAAAATGTTAATCTCTTATGAGCCAAAGTGAGGTGGCAAATATATATTAAGATATAAAAAACTGACTTTCTCTCCTCCAAGCACATCTTCGTGGCAGAGGGGCAACTGGGACCTAAAGTGGAACGGGAGGAGGAGGTTGAAGTGACGTTCGTGCACCTGGTGAGCTCACTGAGAGGCCAACCCCCTCTCTTGTGACCAGAGCCCCACAGGGGCTGCAACTCCTCCATCGACTTCTATCCCTGCCGCCTCTGCCTCCGAGAGAAGGCATGACTGTGGGCAACACGGCCTCTTCCCTGGGCTCCATACCCCCTCCACCTGCCAAGTGCATCCAGGGAGGAGGAAAGGGCATGTGGGCTAGAAAGGGCACAGCTCTCTGGGGGGCTGAGGGCGGCCTGCGACATTCATAAGAAGGACCTCACTGATCACTTCCTTCCTCATTATTTCGGCATTATTGTAATTTCATGGAAACACTCCTTCTTCCCCACACAGCTTCTGATGGCTATGGTTCTTGTTTGGTGTTGGCCCCTAGCAATGCTAATAAATGGCTTCTGGATCATTTTTATTCATTTTGCACATTTCACTCACAGTACTTCATGTGACTTATGTAGCCCCTACAGCTCATATTTCTATTTGAATTGCAGGGCGAGTAGTGAGTTTTAGCATTCCAACTGCACACACATTCTTCTTTCCCTCGAAATGAAAGATCATTTGAACTTTGAATTGCATTAGCATGACATTTTTCTACTAAATTACCCTGGCTGCACTCAACAGCCTGAAAAGAAACAAACCTCTTTTAACTCTATAGGCTATGTGAGTGAATAAATACCGGAGGAAATACCAATGGGGAAGTGGGAGGAGGACAACCCAGCAAGGCTGGGTGCTCCCCCTGCCGTGCGGAACCCATCTGCGCTGCTGGCCTGACAGTCTGGGGGCCATCCCTGTCTCACCGACGCCAGACTGAGGTTGGGGCATCTGGATGGATGGAGGAGAAAGTTAATGGTTCTCAGCTAGCTGTTGCTTTGTAAAAAAAACAAAAAACAAAAAACAAGGTCCAGCTTCTCACATCACTTTAAAAAAGTAATAATGTTTACTTTCTCTTGTATTGTAATTGTAGGAAATATTCATTGTGGGAAATCTGGAACACACAAAAAGAATACAGAAGAAAATGAAAACTGCCCATAGTCTCAACACTTAGGTAAACTATAGCTTTCAGAGGTATAGTTTTCCAAATCCTTTTAAGGGAGGTGAGTAGAGTTCTGTCCAATTATATATGCATATACCATCATTTAGTTGATTATACATAAATTAGGAGGTATGTATGTTTTTAATCATATATATGATTTGAATTTTTTACTTGATGTTTCTTTGGTGAGTGTTTCCTCATTTCTTTAAAAATCATGATTTGCAATGGCTGCATAATATTTCATCAGAGAAGTATATCGTAATTGATTTATTTAATCATTTCTTTATTTTTGGCAGTGTTGGGTCTTCTTTGCTATGTGTGGGCTTTCTCTAGTTGTGGTGAGTGGGGGCTACTCTTTGCAGTGAGCAGGCTTCTCACTGCGGTGGCTTCTCGTGTTGCAGAGCACGGGCTCTAGGTCACTCGGGCTTCAGTAGTTGTGGCTTGTGAGCTCTAGAGCACAGGCTCAGTAGTTGTGGTGCACAGCTTAGTTGCTCCACGGCATGTGGAAGACCATGGAGGACCACAGAAGACGCTCCACGACATCTTCCAGGACCAGGGCTCGAACTCGCGTTCCCTGTATTGGCAGGTGGATTCTTAACCACTGCGCCACCAGGGAAGCCCCATAGTTTTATGTTTATAAACAATGTTGTGATGAACATCTTTTTGCATGTAACAGATCTGATAACTTATATTAGCTACCACTTCTTGAGCTCCTACTATGTGCCCACCATAACAGACGCTTTCCAGAGAATATATTATATCTAATATTTGTATACTATATTACAATATAATAATAATAAAATACAGTATATTAACCCTTGTAATCTCCCTTAGAGGTGGTCATTATTCTCCTCATTTTATAGGTCAAGAAGTTGAGATGCAGAGGTGAACTAATTGGTTCAAAGCCATCAGGTACTGAAGAACAATTCCGGATTTTCCCCAAGAGTTTTCTGACTCCAGTGTCAATGCTCTTTTACCTGTGCTCTAGGATGTTACCATTATGAACTCCCAACCTCCAGGCCCCTTCCCTGAAGATCGATGGGTAAGATGTTCAAGGTTACCTACATAAAAACCCATCCCTACCTCAGAGGTGTCTATAGACACCGTTCAGAGTCCCAGGAGCTCAGAGGGAGTTTGAGATTTGCCTCATCAGGGAACAGACACTTATCCTCTGGAGGCAGGTCGGGGGAGTGGACACACTGCTTGGGAAATTGCAGACACAGTGTCCCTCAGCTGCTCACTGTCTGCAGCAGGGACCAGCTCAAATGGTGGACATCAGGACCTAGAGGGGCCACCCGGACCAAGGCTTCAGACCACTCAGACAGCTGGGTGCAGGGTGCTGGCAGATGCCAAGAAGGAAAAACTGGAGAAATAAATTGCTTCTTCTCAATGTTGGTTAGCACGAAAACCCAATGATATGCTTGACATTTTCTGTTTAAAGAGATCATATGAGTCCCCTTGCACGTTGGCATGTAAGTGTGTTATTCCTACTGAGTTGCTGGTGATAAGTACGTATCTGAGTGGCTATGTCACTGCTACGATGGTGAAGGCACACATCCATTTACATTCATGAAGCTCCCCAACCATGCACTGGTCTCAGTCGTCTCCTCCTCCCCGAGATCTATGCAAGGTAGCCTTGGCCTTCCAGTGGGATGAAAATGGGGTCCACTGCTCTCCCCACAGCTTTACCACCCCCAAGGGCAAGGTCTCAGTATGAACTCCATTGGCTGCACATTTCATGCAGTATAATCGTGCCGGTGCCAGACACAGACACAGAGGGTTGTGCTCTCATAATTCACAGACCGTGTGCAGAGCCCCTGGAGAGCTTAAGTATGCTTCATTCCCTGGATTCAGGGTATTTCAGGGCTCCTCTTTATTCCTCTCCCAAATTTTATGAGATAGGGAGCGACATTTGGCATAGAAACATAAGCTTCTCCTGAGTCAGGCTGGAAATCCTCCCCAAGATATTACCCCAGAGCTTGAAGCAGAAAGATGCAATGTGAAGCAAGCTGGGGTTAGAGGTAGGACTGGCAATGGCATCTTGACTCTGCCAGCTATTAGTCATGCGACCTCGGACAAGTCAGTAACCTTCTCTGAGCCCCAGTTTCTTCATCTACAAGAGTCACTTATTCATCACATTAATGTATTCATTTAATTTTGTTCATTTATTGACTACCTGCTATGCTAATAATAGCTACCATCTATTGAATGATCACCAAGTGTTGGCACCATGATAAGTGCCATTTAACAATGGACAATGAAACAGGCATGGTGTCTGCCTTTGTGGAATTTGCTACCCAGTGAGAGGGCACTGTAAATCATATGTCAACAAGTAAGCATATAAATACAGACTGGGATGAGTTCTATTAGGTAAATGAACAGAATGCAATAAATGTAAGGAAAGGAGAGAAGGTAAGGACTGAGATAAGGATGATACTTTATCTTGTAGTTGATATCAAAGACTACGCAAAACACCTGGCATGAGCACACAAATAATAAATGATAGTTATTATTATTATGATTACTAATACTACTATTAACCTGATATTGCCTGGACCTCCCTGCCTTTTGAAATCTCTTTAGAAAAAACTTAGACCTCCAATTCCATTCTTTATGGACATCTCCACTCCAAAATGTCTGTAAAATTCCCAAGGGAAAATCTTCTAAACTTTCCAGCTCTGAGCTCTCATTCACTCAGTTTATGGATCATCCAACCACCTCACACATGCTCTTTCTGTGATGCCCCACACAGACCCAGATGGGAAATTCAACCCCTACCTTGGTTTCCACCATAAATAACTAAATAAGTGAATAACACTCAGACCGCAATTTGTGCATTTAGTAGACATTATTGAAGATGCGGGAGAGCAGTGGGGTGCGGGGGCGGGGGGTTACACAGAGAACTTAAAATCGAACACTGGACTTTTCCAGTCTAAGATGTCCTTAGACCCTTGCTTGGACCACTCCATTTCATGGATCTCACAGCTTACCATCAAGCTTCTTTTCAGGAGGAAAACCCATTTTTCTCTTTGATTGTCCTTGCAACTGTCAACATCCACACTCTCAGATTTCACCTTCTAACCTAAACATTTTATCAAGATTTTTCTCAAGTGAGCATTTTCCTGAAGAGAAATCCTGCTGCGTGCTAATAAAATTATACTTTTTTACCCCTGCTTCAGTGTTATTGTCATGATTAGTATTAGGATCAAACCTGACACCTTAGGAAAGGGTTTTGCAGATACAGTCTCCATAAATCTATTTCCTTGCAGTATGAAAGTGATGTCACTAGGATTCAAGTCACCAAGGCAGGTCCTGGTGCAGACCTCCAGCATCTGGTGTTTCTGGAATGGACCTCCCACTAGCCCACACATACCATAAAATGGAGAACAATGAGGTTATGCCTGCTTCACTGTGGCCTATCTCTATACCATCGGTCTTCCAGGTGTAGCTACTTAAATAAGACACCTAAAACTCTAGTGCCCAAGGATCCAGCCAATCTTCTCTCTGCCCTTCCTTACCCCCAAAAGTAAAGACCTGATTTTTTTCCCTGAGATTCCAACAGTAAATCAGTCTATGACTTAATGAAGCTCTTGAAAGCCCAGAGCTCACCAGAATCACTGGGCAGGGATGCAGAATCAGGAGTGAGCTCCAGACACACCAAATCCCGGGACATTAGTGAATTTCACCCAGCATCTGCCTACTGTACTTCTGGAAAATAAATTCTTTAAAGTTCTTTAGGAGAACACTCCTTCTCACATCCCAGAGCATATGGTATACTTAGTATAAGTGTCCCTCTCCCTGGTCTCAGTAACCCAACTGTTGCATTTTACTCCTATAGGATGGAAGCTTCCTTTTCTGCTGGCTTTGACCCTGATTAGATATCACGTCTGGAACTGTAACCAGGAGCTTCCCGAGGCCACTGTGTGGAAACATGATGAAGAGGAGAGTTGAAAAAAAGAGGTCAGGTCTGATGTCATCATTTGAGTCCTGAATACAGCCATGCCTACAATTACCCTACCCCTGGACTTTCCAGTCACATGAGCCAATCAATATCCCTTCTTGCTTAAAATACTTTGTCCAGTTTTTTGTCTCATGAAACTAGATAAGTGTTACTGGGTAAACAGATTTGATGGGAAGTCAGGGATCTGCTTCCTAATCTAATCCACCCTTAGTCTTACTCTTGGGATGCAAGGGATGATCACACATGAGCTGCTTCTAAGGCTGGAAAAAGTAAGTGCCCACACATATTTCAGGGCCAGAATTTAACCTCATTGACTCCAAAGAGACAGAAGAAGAAATCTAGAGATGGATATAGGCAGAACATGACAATGTACCCCTTGGTGTTTTTGTTTTCAATAACATTCAAAAGCTTTTTTATTAAATTTGACCAAGCTTCCTAAAAACTAAATCAGAATATATCTTCAATTGTACCTGTGACTCTGTCTGCTCTCTCAAAATAAAAGGTCAGATAATACTATTTTTCACATGGTGATACCTTCTGTAATTTGAGTCAGTGATCATCACCTCCAAAGGCTTCCTCCTTCCACTTTGTAATCCCTTCCTCATACAACTTCCCACCCCTTGCATCCCCAGGCAGCCACTAACCTCCTTTCTTTCACTACAGATTATTTTGCATTCCTAGAAGTTTATACAAAAGAAAGCATATAGCACATACTCTTTTGTGACGGGCTTATTTTACATTGCATATTACTTTGCAGTTCTTCCAAGTTGCAGCTTGTATCGGTACTATGCTCCTTTGTATTGCTAAATAGTATTCCACTGAATGAATATACTATGGTTTGTTATATTCCTCCAACTGCTGATGGACGCTTGGCCTGTTTTCAATTTTTGTCTATGACAAAATAAAACCGCTGTGAACATTTATGTACAAATATTTGTATGGACATAGTTTTCATTTCTTTTGGGTAAATATCTAGCAGTGGAATAGTTGGGTCATATGGTAGGTACATGATTAACTCTTTAAAAAAAACATTCAAAATATTTGTGTTATTTGGGGGGACTACATCAAACTAAAAGGTTTTTACACAGTGAAGGAAACTATCAACAAAATGAAAAGGCAACCTAATGAATGGGAGAAGATATTTGCAAACGATATATCTGATAAAAGGTTAACATCCAAAATATACAAAGAAAATATATATGTATACAAAGAAATCATACAACTCAACATCAGAAAACAAACAACTGCATTAAAAAATGAAAAGAAAAACTGAAAAGATGTTTTTCTAAAGAAGACATATAGATGGCCAACAGAGACATGAAAAGATGCTCACGTCATTAATCATCAGAGAAATGCAAACCAAAACCACAATGAGATATCACCTCACATCTATCATAATGGCTATCACCAAAATGGCCACAAATAACGAATGTTGGCGAGGTGTGGAGAAAAGGGAACACTTGTACTCTGTTGGTGGGAACGTAAGTTGGTGCAGCCCTTGTGGAAAACAGTATAGAGGAGCCTCAAAAAATTAAAAATAGAACTGCTATATGATCCAGCAATTTCACTTCTAAATATTTACCCAAAGAAAATAAAAACACTAATTCAAAAAGATAAATGCACCCCAATGTTCATTGCAGCATTATTTACAATAGCCAAGATAAGAAAGCAATGTAAGTGTCCATTAATATATGAATGGATAAAGAAGATGTGGTAAATATATACAATGGAATATTAGTTATAAAAATAATGAAATCTTGCCATTTTCAACAACAAAAATGTATCTAGAAGGTATCACACTAAGTGAAATAAGTCAGACAGATAGAGACAAATACCATATGCTCTCACTTACATGTGGAATCTAAAAACAAAACAAAATAAAAGCAGACTCATAGATACAGAGAACAAACAGGTGGTTGCCAGAGGGGAAAATGGTGGGGGAATAAAATAGGTGAAGGGAATTAAGAGGTACAAACCTCCAGTTATAAAATAAATAAGCCATCGGATGTAATATACACCATAAGGAATATGTTCAATATGGGGACAGATGGTTGCTAGACTTAACGAGGTGATCGCTTCATAATGTATGCAAATCTCAAACACTGTGTAGTATACCTGAAAATAACATAATATTGTATGTCAACTATATTTCAATTAAGAATTAAAATAAATTAAAAAAACAGAGTGATTGTGCTATTTTACATTCCCACCAGCAGTTGAGAGTTCCAGTTCTTCCACAACCTCACAGATACTTAGTATGGTCAGACTTTTTAATTCAGGCTGTTCTAATAGGTGAATAATGGTATCTCATTCTGCTTTTAATTTGCATTTCTCTAGTAGCTAATGATGTTAAGCATATTTCTATGTTCTTATTTGCCAATATTCTTTGGTGAAGTGATGTTCAAATCTGCCCCCCTTTTTTTTATTGAGTTTTTTGGGGTTTTTTATTATTGCGTTTTAACAAATCTTCATAAATTCTGAATACAACTCCTTTATTGGATTTCTGATTTGTAAATAAATGCTTCTAATCTATGGTTTACCTTTTCATTCTCTGAACAGTATATTTCAAAGAACAGAAGTTCTTAAGTCCAATTTATCAAGTTATTTTTTACAAATCATACTTCTTATATCATCTCTAAGATATTGTTCCCTAGTCCAAGATCACAAAGATTTTCTTCTATATTTTCTTTGAGAAGCTGTGTAGCTTTGGGGTTTATATTTGGATCTATGATCCATGTTAATCTAATTTTTGTATATGGTAAAAGGAATAAATAGAAGTTTCTTGTTGTTGGTGGTGGTTTTTTGTTGTTTTTTTCTTGCCTATGGATATTCATTTATCCCAGCACAGTTTGTTGAAAAAGCTAACTTTTCTCCATCAAATTGCCATCGCACCCTTGTTGAAAATCGATTGGCCATATATATGAATAGTCTATTTCCTGACTCTCTATTCTATTCTGTTGATAAATTTGTCTATCTTTATACATATGTCATATTGTCTTAATTACTATAGCTTTATAAGTCTTAAAGTCAGGTGGTAACAAGTCCTCCAACTTTGTTTTCCTTTCTCATAATTGCTTTAACCATTACAGTTCTTTGCATTTTTCTATGAATTTAAGGATCAGCTTATCCATTTCCACACACACAAAAAAAAGCTTTCTGGAATTTAATTGAGATTGTGATGAATTTATATATCAATTCGGGAAAAATTAATATCTTAACAATACCTGGTCTTCCTATCTAATGGCATGGAGTTATCTTTCAATTTATTCAGTCTTCTTAAATATCTCTCAGCAAAGTTTTATAGTTTTCAGTGTACAAGTCAATTTTCTCAGATTTATCCCTAAGTATATCATATTTTAAGCTATTTTGAGTAGTATTATTAAACATTTTATTTCAATTTCTGAATGTTACTAATATATAGAAATAAATTGAATTTTGTCAGCCAGTTTCGTATCCTATAAATTTTCTAAACCCACTATTACTTCCTTAGTGTTCTGGTAGATTCCATAGGATTTTCTTCATAGATAGTTGTGTTGTCTATGAAACAAAACAGATTTACTTCTTCCTTCTGGTCTGGGTGCTTTTTATTTCTTTTTCTTGCCTTATTACCTTGGCTAAATTCCCCAGTGCAATGTTGAATAGAAGTGATGAAAGTGAACCTCTTTGCCTTTTTATTGATCTTAGGAGGAAAATATTCAGCCTTTCATCATTTAGTGTAATATCTGATGTAGGTTTTTCATAAATGTCTTTTATCAGGTTGAAGAAATTCTTGCTATTCCTAGTTTGCTGAGAGTTTTTATCTGTAATAGATGCTGGATTTTGTAATCCTTTTTCTGTCTTCATCAAGATAATCATATGGTTTTCCTCTCTAAAGTTAGTCAATATGGTGAATTATATTGGTTGATTTTCAAATGTTAAGCCAAACTTCCTTTTCATTATCAGATGTATTTTCTTGTTTCTTTGCATGTCTCATAATTTTTTTTTATTGAATACAAGACATTGTGGTATTTATTATGTTGCTGAATATTTTTATATTCTTATTAAAATTCTTGAGCTTGTACTGAGGTGCAATTAAGTTAATTGGAAACAGTTTGATCCTTTTCATGTCTTGTTTTCAATCTTTGTTAAGTGAGACCAGACCACTAGGTCTAAGTCTAATTTTGATCTACTACAAAATCAAACCTTTCTGAGTACTCTATCCAAAGTCCTGTGAAGTTATGAAGATTTTCACTCTGCTATTGTGAACAAGAGCAAGTCCAAAGCTCTTTGCTCTCGGTGTATATTCTTCTAATCCTTTTGTGTGGTTCTTTCCCAGCCTCGAGTAGTTTCCTCACACAAATGCATTGATCAGTACTCAGTAAAGCCTTGCAGGATCCCTCTGCTTATCTCCAAGTTCTCACTCAGATCTCTCTCCTCTCTGCACTCTGCCCTGCTTACTCTGATCTCCTTGGTCTCCCCAGATCCCCAGATTTATCCCCTCAGCTCAGGATCTACCTGGATTCTCCTTCTCTGAGCTACAACCTGGAAACTCTCTCAAGCTAGGGAAATCATAGAGCTTGCCCTGTTTTTGCCCATCTCTCAGGAATGACTCTCATTTGTTACCTGATGTCCAATGTGTTGTTTCATATAATGTTTCATATATTTTGTCCAGTTTTTAGTTATTTCAGGAGGAAAAGAGGTAACAGTGGGACATCAACCATACAGAAATGTAGTCAGTCAGTGACATATAGGAGGCAGCAATAGACAACAGAAGGGACAGAGACCATGTGACCACTCATGGGGGATGGGGAACCACAGATCTGACCAGCAAAGAGGAAAATAGCCAACACACTGGGGCAATCATGTAAATCCTCCTCCCTTTCCCCAATTCAAATCCAAAGATTAAGTAAAGGTAAAATGGAGATTACCACTGCTAGTGAGGGCAGCAAATAACTATCCCCCTTCATTCCAAATCCTGGAGTCTCACATCACCTATACAAGGAGAATGGGGTGAGCTTTGAATCCAAACAAAGTGTTTAAATAGACAGAACTAAACCTTAGCAACCAAAGTGACACTGTTTTAAATAGCCAAAAGTTATGGAATTGGATTCAGATATATTAAGGAAGCCCACTGCCCAGTGGGAAAGGGGGTTTTGACAAAATACAACTTAGTAACTATTGAAGAAATATAAGTATTTCATGATTATACCTCGACAAGTTAAGATGTCTCAATCAAACTGGTTATACATACATTGGTTCAAGTTCTTTAAGAAAATAATATGGCAATCAGTACATACAGAGCTATAAATACGTTTGTACCTTTTGACCAGTGTTGTGCTGACAAGTCAGCTCTCCAAAAATAAAAATAGAAACAAAACAAAAAAAAATCCCTGATTTGCAGCATTTGTCCATTTTTGTGGTGTATGTACTTCTACCTACCACAGCTGACTTCAAGTCCCTGAATGCAGACTTGGGGAGTGATTTACAAAGTGGGCTCTTACAAGCTGGTGTGGTCAGCTCCAGCAGGCCATTGCCTTTGACTAGTCTCCTAGAAATGATCCCTAAAGAACGTAATTTTTAAAAGAAAAAGAAGCTAGATGCACAAAGTTATCATTGCATGGTTGCTTATGATAACAAAAAACATGTAAACAATCTGAATAGTTGGTTTATCCACTGGATGGAACATTATGCAGTTATTAAAATAGAAAAAGAATGGAACAATACAGTAATCATTTGATGTAATGTGAAGTGAATAAAGAAGAAAGCAAAATGTTATGTTCACTATGATTACATTGATATAAAATATGTATGATTATGGCCAAAGTTTCCAGAATACACAAAAAATATAACCTTTTTTGTTACAGCCTTGTGATAGAAAGTAATTTGTTATCCTTTTAAAAGGGCACTTAATGTTGTTATAATAATATTTTTTTCATACAAGAAGACAAAATCAACAGTAGTTGATTTTAACCCCATCTCTATATTTGCAACACTGGGTTAGGCTAGGGATATCCAGGCAGCTGTCTAGAGCACTGCTCCGAAGGGTGATAAACATCATTGGAAATCTGGTGAAGAAAATATTTACCAGAACTCCTACAAAGGAAACCTCCAGGTTGAGACCCCCCGCAAAGGGCAGGCTGAAGTGGCAGTGATCGCTCAAATGCCTCCGAGGATGGTAGGTCTGTTTAACTGCAGGTCTTTTGCTATTTGAAGTGGTCCGAAAATGTGGAGGTCTTCCCTAGCAGCCCTTTGCTCATTCAGCCTTCAACCTCTTCTCTGAATAATTGTTAAGAAAACATTTAATAGTGTTTCAAGTGGTGCCAAGTCATTAACTTGTCTGGGGAACCCAGGTGTCTCTCCCTGGCCCTAAACATACCCTATGAATTTCCATCAATTCCATTCAAATCAGCAAAAGTTAAGTGAGTTCTGATTCACCGCCAGGCCCTGGCTCAATTCTGGGGACACGGTGAGGGATAAAGACTCGATTCCTGCCTTAAAGTAGCCTCATACTGTAAGATAGTCATGGAAAATAAATAACGCACTGGTATAAGTGCTCCTGAGCTGAGGAAGTTTACGGATCCCGTCCCTGGGGCTTCTCCCAAAAAGCCTTGGGAAACATGTTGATGGGATCCCCTGGGCCCCGCCATGAAGCCTGCCCCAAATCTATTAACCTTTCAAGCTTTCTATTCCATCTGGGATCCCTTTGCCCTTTGGCAAGATCTGGCCATTCCCTGTACCAGCCTGCTCCAAAGAAAATCTAGCCTAAAAGACTATAGCTTGCTCAGCCCAGCATCGGGTTGCCAGGCCAGCCTCCTAGTTGGCAGGGGCTTGCTCAACTCCCTGCCCTTATCTGTCTCCTCCAAGCAGAGCACGTGGCAGAGACCTGGCAGCTGGGAGAGCTCTCATCATGTGCAGACCCCAAAGCTTACCAGAGAAACCCACGAGCCTCTTGCCACCTGGGCACTGAGTAGAACGAGACAGGAGCTTCATGGCTCCTGGAAACCACAGGAGCTCTCCAAATGAAAATAGCCGAAGAGAAGAACACAAGTACTAATCTCCAAATCAGAGGCTAAGAAAAGAAAAGGCACACGGTGATGTTCTTTTCTGAAGGTATTTTTTTTCCGAGTTGTGAGCTTAAGTTTCCATGGTCCTCTTCTTCTCTCCTCTGCACAGCCCAGCCTAAGTCATTCGGACATCTTCCCAACCCTCCAAGAGCCCAGAAAATGTAAGTTGAGGACTCTTGCTGGGGATTAGAAATGATGAAATAACAGTTATTCAGTACTAGAAAACAGCAGAGTTTGAGTTAAGGGAGAGACGTGGGGAAAACAGTGTTCGAGTGGATAAAAAGGCAAGGCATTGAACAGATATGCTGGAATTGAAGGGACAAACCAAAGTTCCTAAAATGTACACATTGCCCTCAGATACATGTGGAGAAATGTGGTTTATATCACCGTCTTGTAACTCCTTCCTCAGCTACTTCTTCCTCCAGAATGTTCACCAAACTATACGTTCCTCAGAAAGGCTACAGAATGTTAGATAAGAAAAGTTGCTTCTGGAAACTGATATTCTAGTCTGAACTGCAAATGAGCCAAATAAACAAAGAATGAGTCACAGCAAACTCGAGGGTGTTGGCACTTGATGAAGTTAACATGTTGCAAACGGTTAAGTTCCCTGTGCTTGTATTGAGCTTGGTGAATCAAGTAAAGAACTCATTGGAAAATACTTATAAAACATTAAGACTTGGGTAAATGGATTTTAATTAGATGGAAGAGAAAACAAAATTTGTTCCCATGGAAACCAACTTTTATCTGTCTAGCTTATCTGAAGTTGGGGACACCAAACCTGATGGTCTTCAATGGTCCTAAATGGTACTACAAATGTGGATATAGTTTATCTCCTAAATATAAATGGACTTATTTTTACATTTGTGCCATAGCACAAACATTTTATAGCTGCTGTTCAACAACAAGCCAGACATTAGCTGGACATATTTCAGGTGAATCAAAAGAAGAGCCTTCCTGATTTCCCCCACCACCTACAACTGTAGGGTCACAGATCATTATAGCAACATTATGTGTGCTATCTCTTTAAGTGATCACTTATGTTGTTTTAAACATTTTAAGTAAAAAACATTCAACTTCTAGGCCAGGATTAGACACTGTAATAATAATACAGCATCGGCAGGCATTCTGTCAGTTCATCCTTTTAAATACCGTATGAAATAAGTGCTGTTATTATCCCTCATTTTACATACAGAAAACTGAAGTTCAATAACCTGCCCAAGCTTTCACAGTTGATAAGTTGTAGGGTTGAACTTGAACTTAGGACTTTGTGAACCTGGTTCCCTAGAACCCATAGATAGTTCCCATCTGTCCAAATACTGTCCCACATGTATTTTAATTATTCCTCCTCAATTCTTATTCCATGGCTGAGAAAGATTGAGCTTAATCATAATTTATTTATTAAATTGTGCATTTATTCAACAATAATATATTAATTAAGTGCTTTCTCAATGCTAGGAACTGACTATAAACAAACAGAGAGAAGACATGGTTCATGCCCTTGTTATACTCACAGTCTAATAAGAAGACAGAAGTAGTAAATAAACAGCTGAATCCACTTTTCTTCCTTTGAAGGTAACTGGACTACTGGGATCAAGCTATAGATGTCAATCATTTTCTTATGGGCAGATCCATACTGTAGGCAAGTGAAACTTATCTGTAGCCACAGCGATAGGCACGTGTCCACAGGGACCTCTCCTTTGCTATAGAATGTGAGAGTAATAGTTAATAATGTAAGGCACCAGAGGTGTTAGCCTGCCTATATTTTTGATACCTTAACCCAAGCTTCCTTTGGAAGTAGGTTGGATCCAGGAATCCCTTTATGTGACTAGAGCTGGTCTTTAGTGGCTTCCAATATAATTTTGACAACCACTAGCCCCTTCATATCTTACTGTACCTAATTCCTACTCCTCATGTATTTTGAGGCTGCCCCATCATTGTAACCATCTTTCCACTCATTCATTCATGCAACAACCATTTATTATGATTCCATTATATGACAAAATTAATGACCCTGTTCTTTTTCTCAAAGAGTAAAAATAGGGGCTTCCCTGGTGGCACAGTGGTTGAGAATCTGCCTGCTAATGCAGGGGACACAGGTTCGTGCCCTGGTCCAGGAAGATCCCACACACCGTGGAGCAACTAAGCCCGTGTGCCACAACTACTGAGCCTGAGCTCTAGAGCTCATGAGCCGCAACTACTGAAGCTCGTGCTCCTAGAGCCTGTGCTCTGCAACAAGAGAAGCCACCACAGTGAGAAGCCCGCACACCACAACAAAGAGTAGCCCCCACTCGCTGCAACTAGAGAAAGCCTGCCTGCAGCAAAAAAGACCCAACTCAGCCAAAAATAAATAAATAAATATTTTTTTAAAAGAGTAAAAATAAATTAATGCAAACATAAAAAAACCTAAATAAGACTCTGGGAGGGCTCACGCCAAGGAGTACTTCCCAGAACATCTGCTGCCAGTGTCTTTGTCCACACGGTGAGCCACAACCACTACCACCCGCTCTGCAGGAGACCCTCCAACACTAGCAGGAACACCCCTCCACAATCAAAGTGGAAAGACCATGCCATCACCCTGTATAAATAATTTCAGCAATTATTTGGGCACTTGCTTGGGAACCATATTAAGTCCTTTTTCCATATCACTGATGCTCCATAACATCCTCAATCAGACAACAGCTTATTTTAACTCAACACAAAAGAACTAATTCGAGTTAAAGAGTGAAACTGAAAGCAAGAGCAAGAGAGAGAAAGAAAGAAGTAGTTCTCGAGGAAACTTGCACAAGGCTCTTAGATAGCCACATCCACCAGAGGGCAGACAGCAGAAGCAAGAAGAACAACAATCCTGCAGCCTGTGGAACAAAAACCACATTCACAGAAAGATATACAAGATGAAAAGACAGAGGGCTATGTACCAGATGAAGGAACAAGATAAAACCCCAGAAAAACAACTAAATGAAGTGGAGATAGGCAACCTTCCAGAAAAAGAATTCAGAATAATGATAGTAAAGATGATCCAGGTCCTCAGAAAAGGAATGGAGGCAAAGATCAAGAAGATGCAAGAAATGTTTAACAAAGACCTAGAATAATTAAAGAACAAACAAACAGAGATGAACAATACAATAACTGAAATGAAAACTACATTAGAAGGAATCAATAGTAGAATAACTGAGGCAGAAGAATGGATAAGTGACCTGGAAGACAGAATGGTGGAATTCACTGCTGTGGAACAGAAAAAAGAAAAAAAAATTAAAAGAAATGAAGACAGCCTAAGAGACCTCTGGGACAACATTAAACACAACAACATTCGCATTATAGGGCTCCCAGAAAGAGAAGAGAGAGAGAAAGGACCCGAGAAAATATTTGAAGAGATTATAGTCGAAAACTTTCCTAACATGGGAAAGGAAAAAGCCACCCAAGTCCAGAAAGGGCAGAGAGTCCCGTACAGGATAAACCCAAGGAGAAACACACAAAGACACATAGTAATGAAATTGGCAAAAATTAAAGACAAAGAAAAATTATTGAAAGCAGCAAGGGAAAAATGACAAATTACATACAAGGGAACTCCCATAAGGTTAACAGCTGATTTCTCAGCAGAAACTCTCCAAGCCAGAAGGGAGTGGCATGATATACTTAAAGTTATGAAAGGGAAGAACCTACAACCAAGATTACTCTACCTGGCAAGGATCTCATTCAGATCCAATGGAGAAATCAAAAGCTTCACAGACAAGCAAAAGCTAAGAGAATTCAGCACCACCAAACCAGCTCTACAACAAGTGTGAAAGGAATTTGTCTAAGGGGGAAACACAAAAGAAGAAAAGGACCTACGAAAACAAACCTCAAACAATTAAGAAAATGGTCACAGGAACATACATATCGATAATTACCTTAAACGTGAATGGATTAAATGCTCCAACCAAAAGACACAGGCTGGCTGAATGAATACAAAAACAACACCCATATATATGCTATCTGCAGGAGACCCACTTCAGACCTAGGGACACAAACAGACTGAAAGTGAGGAGATGGAAAAAAATATTCCATGCAAATGGAAATCAAAAGAAAGCTGGAGTAGCAATACTCATATCAGGTAAAATAGACTTTAAAATAAAGAATGTTACAAGAGAAAAGGAAGGACACTACATAATGATCAAGGGATCAATCCAAGAAGAAGACATAACAATTATAAATATATATGCAGCCAACTTAGGAGCACCTCAGTACATAAGGCAACTGCTAACAGCTATAAAAGAGGAAATCTACAGTAACACAATAATAGTGGGGGACTTTAACAACTCACTTACATCAATGGACAGATCATCCAAAATGAAAATAAATAAGGAAACACAAGTTTTAAATGACACAATAGACCATATAGATTTAATTGATATTTATAGGACATTCCATCCAAAAAGAGCAGATTACACGTTTTTCTCAAGTGCGCACAGAACATTCTCCAGGATAGATCACAACTTAGGTCACAAATCCAGCCTTAGTAAATTTAAGAAAATTGAAATCATATCAAGCATCTTTTCTGATCACAACGCTATGAGATTAGAAATGAATTATGGGGGAAAAAAGTAAAAAACACAAACACATGGAGGCTAAACAATATGTTACTAAATAACCAAGAGATCACTGATGAAATCAAAGAGGAAATCAAAAAATACCTAGAGACAAATGACAATGAAAACACGAGGATCCAAAACCTATGGGATGCAGCAAAAGCAGTTCTAAGAGGGAAGTTTATAGTTATAAAAGCATACCTCAAGAAACAAGAAATATCTCAAATAAACAATCTAACATTACACCTAAAGGAACGAGAGAAAGAAGAACAAAGAAAACCCAAAGTTAGCAGAAGGAAAGAAATCATAAAGATCAGAGCAGAAATAAATAAAATAGAAACAAAGAAAACAATAACAAAGATCAATAAAACTAGAAGCTGGTTCTTTGAGAAGATAAACAAAATTGATAAACCATTAGCCAGACTCATCAAGAAAAAGAGGGAGAGGACTCAAATCAATAAAATTAGAAATGAAAAAAGAGAAGTTACAACAGACACTGCAGAAATACAAAACATCATAAGAGACTTCTACAAGCAACTCTATGCCAATAAAATGGACAACCTGGAAGAAATGGATAAATTCTTAGAAAGGTATAACCTTCCAAGACTGAACCAGGAAGAAACAGAAAATATGAACAGACAAATCACAAGTAATGAAATTGAAACTGTGATTAACTATCTTCCAACAAACAAAAGTCCAGGACCTGATGGCTTCACAGATGAATTCTATCAAACATTTAGAAAAGAGGTAACACCCATCCTTCTCAGACTCTTCCAAAAAATTGCAGAGGAAGGAACACTCCCAAACTCATTCTATGAGGCCACCATCACCCTGATACCAAAACCAGACAAAGACACTACAAAAAAAGAAAATTACAGGCTGAGATCACTGATGAATATAGATGCAAAAATCCTCAGCAAAAGACTAGCAAACAGAATCCAACAACACACTAAAAGGATCATACACCATGATCAAGTGGGATTTATCCCAGGAATGAAAGGATTCTTCAATATACGCAAATCAATCAATGTGATACACCATATTAACAAATTGAAGAAGAAAAATCATATGATCATCTCAGTAGATGCAGAAAAAGCTTTTGACAAAATTCAACACCCATTTATGGAAAAAACTCTCCAGAAAGTAGGTATAGAGGGAAACTACCTCAACATAATAAAGGCAATATATGACAACCCCACAGCAAACATCATTCTCAATGGTGAAAAACTGAACGCATTTCCTCTAATATCAGAAAGAAGACAAGGATGTCCACTCTCACCACTATTATTCAACATAGTTTTGGAAGTCCTAGCCATGTCAATCAGAGAAGAAAAAGAAATAAAAGGAATACAACCTGGCAAAGAAGAAGTAAAACTGTCACTGTTTGCAGATGACATGATACTATACTTAGAGAATCCTAAATATGCCACCAGAAAACTACTAGACCTAAACAATGAATTTGGTAAGTTGCAGGATACAAAATTAATGCACAGAAATCTCTTGCATTCCTATACACTAATGAAAGAGAAATTAAGGAAACACTCCCATTATCATTACAATAAAAAGTATAAAATACCTAGGAGCAAACTTACCTAAAGAGACAAAAGACCTGTATGCAGAAAACTATAAGCCACTGATGAAAGAAATTAAACAGGATACCAACAGATAGAGAGATATACCATGTTCTTGGATTAGAAGAATCAATATTGTGAAAATGACTATACTACCCAAAGCAATCTACAGATTCAATGCAATCCCTATCAAATTACCAATGGCATTTTTTACAGAACTAGAACCAAAAATCTTAAAATTTGTGTGGAGACAAAAAAGACCCTGAATAGCCAAAGCAGTCTTGAGAGAATAAAATGGAGCTGGAAGAATCAGACTCCCTGACTTCAGACTATACTACAAAGCTACAGTAATCAAGACAATATGGTACTGGCACAAAAACAGAAACATAGATCAATAGAACAATATAGAAAGCCCAGAGATAAATCCACGCACCTATGGTCAACTATTCTATGACAAAGGAGGCAAGGCTATACAATGGAGAAAAGACAGTCTCTTCAATAAGTGGTGCTGGGAAAACTGGACAGCTACATGTAAAAGAATGAAATTACAACACTCCCTAATACCATACACAAAAATAAACTCAAAATGGATTAGAGACCTAAATGTAAGACTGGGCACTATAAAACTTAGAGGAAAACATAGGAAGAACACTCTTTGACATAAATCACTGCAAGATCTTTTTTGATCCACCTCCTAGAGTAATGGAAATAAAAACAAAAATAAACAAATGGGACCTAATGAAACTTCAAAGCTTTTGCACAGCAAAGGAAACCATAAACAAGACAAAAAGACAACCCTCAGAATTGGAGAAAATATTTGCAAACGAATCAATGGACAAAGGATTGATCTCCAAAATATATAAATAGCTCAGACAGCTCAGTATTAAAAAAACAAACAACCCAATCCAAAATTTGGCAGAAGACCTAAATAGACAGTTCTCCAAAGAAGACATACAGATGGCCAAGAAGCACATGAAAAGTTGCTCAACATCACTAATTATTAGAGAAATGCAAGTCAAAACTGCAGTGAGGTACCACCTCACACCAGTTAGAATGGGCATCATCAGAAAATCTACAAATCCTGGAGAGGGTGTCGAGAAAAAGGAACCCTCTTGCACTGTTGGTGAGAATGTAAGTTGATACAGCCACTATGGAGAACAGTATGGAGGTTCCTTAAAAAACCAATAATAAAATTACCATATGATCTAGAAATCCCACTACTGGGCATATACCCAGAGAAATCCATAATTCAAAAAGACATGCACCCCAATGTTCATTGCAGCAGTATTTACAATAGCCAGGTCATGGAAACAACCTAAATGCCCATCAACAGACGAATGGATAAAGAAGATGTGGTACATATATACAATGGAATATTACTCAGCTATAAAAAGGAGTGAGGGGCTTCCCTGGTGGCGCAGTGGTTGAGAGTCCGCCTGCCGATGCAGGGGACGCGGGTTCGTGCCCCGGTCCGGGAAGATCCCACATGCTGCGGAGCGGCTGGGCCCGTGAGCCATGGCCGCTGAGCCTGCGCATCCGGAGCCTGTGCTCCGCAGCGGGAGAGGCCACAGCAGTGAGAGGTCCGTGTACCATAAAAAAAAAAAAAAAAAAAAAAAAAAAGGAGTGAAATTGGGTCATTTGTTGAGACGTGGATGGATCTAGAGACTGTCATACAGAGTGAAGTAAGTCAGAAAGAGAAAAACAAATATCGTATTTTAACGCATATATGTGGAACTTAGAAAAATGTTACAGATGAACAGGTTTTCAGGGCGGAAATTGAGACACAGATGTTCAGAACAAACTTATGGACACCAAGGGGGAAAGCGGCAGGGAGTGGGGTTGGTGGTGTGATGAACTGGGAGATTGGGATTGACATGTATACACTGATGTGTATAAAATGGATGACTAATAAGAACCTGCTCTATAAAAAAATAAATAAAATAAAATTCAAAAAAACCCCTAAATATTTTGATAGAAAGAATTCAAGTAATTGTAAAGTGAGTATAAAACACATTTACCAGTGTTTCATAATTTTCAGTGTAAAAGTTTTTCACCTTCTTGATTAAATTTATTCTTAGATATTTTATCCTTTTTGATGTTATTGTAAATAGGATTGTTTTCTTAATTTTCTTTTTGAATAGTTTGTTGTTGGTATATAGAAATACAACTGATTGTTCTATGTTGATTTTATATCCTGCAACTTGACTGAATTTTTTTATTCATTCTAACAGGCTTTTTTTGTGGCGTGTTTAGGCTTCTTGCATATAAGATCTGCAAACAGATCATTTTATTTCTTCCTTTTCTGATTTGGTTGCTTTTTATTTCTTTTTCTTGTCTAATTTCTTTGGCTAGGACTTCTGGTATTATGTAAAACAAAAGTGGCAAGAGGAGGCATATTCACCTTGTTCCAGGTATATGTTTTTATCACTACTGATAATAATGATAAATAAGGAGGGAAAAAGGAAACTTTAGAGGTGATCAATATGTTTGTGGCATATTGTGATAATGGTTTCATGGATGTATACTTATCTGAAAACTCATCAAGTTGTATACATTAAACATGTAGAGTTTTTGTATGTCAATCATGCCTCAATAAAATGGTTTAAAAAACACATTCACATTTATGTTAAGTGGCTAAATAATACTATTTCTAGGAGTATTTGCTTTTTAAAAGAAGACTGCAGAAAGAAAGGCATGCTTAACCCAACAGAAAGAATTATCAATAGCACCATGACTAGGTATCTTTGAACTGTGGACATGACTTGGAAGATACTTGGGGTTTGCAACTTTCCCGATAACAGCCAGCTTTGACAAGACAAAAGACTGACATCTAGTCCTAACAATCACAAATATTTTTATTCTCTTTCTCCCTCTCTACCAGCCTGAGAAGTATTCAACATCCAATTGAGGAACAAGAGAGGCACTTTGTCCCTGGGTCAGATGAAAAGGTCTCTTTTGCCCCAAAGCCTTGGAGCACCAGCCTCCTTGCAGGCTCCATCCCTCACACTGGCTCACTCTCAAACTCGCTTCCACCTGGCACTATGGCCCCTTTCCCTGACTACTTTCAGGCCC
This sequence comes from Phocoena phocoena, assembly GCF_963924675.1. Lineage (NCBI taxonomy): Eukaryota > Metazoa > Chordata > Mammalia > Artiodactyla > Phocoenidae > Phocoena > Phocoena phocoena. The sequence continues at coordinate 18,131,645 of NC_089224.1, forward strand.
AGGGGCTTGCTCTTTGGCCACCACAAATGACTTAAACCCAAGAGAGCAGCTTCAGTAATTGGTCTGAGCAGCACACCACCTGTGGCCTGTGGCTATTTTGTCCTCCATCCTGCATCCCTCCACTTTTCAGGCCTCTAGTTTGAAAGTGATTTCTGAACCACTCCTTAGCGTGCTGCAAGGCCCAGGAGCTGCAGGGGGCAGGGGAGCAGAAGCAGCAGTCACCTCTTTTTCCTTCTCTCAACCAGAGGCTACCACTCTTCCCCCCTCCCTTCGTTACCTCTGAAACTCCACCTGGGCTCTTGCTTAGTTTATGCTCACCTCCTTTGCCAGAGCCACTTCCCTCCCCCACTCCATACTTCTTCCTCATTTATAAGCATTTCCATCTGAAAGGGGGAGGTTTTTTTTCTTTTAAAAAAAAAATCTCCTGAGTTGGGAACACTGCCGATTGTAACTATAGTGATGCATCAATCACGTCGCAATAATTGCACAGCACAGGGTTTCCTGTTAGGGCTGAGCTACCTGTCAGAAAATGGCAGCAATCAGGCTATTGGCAGCAGACAATCAGGCATCATTTGAAATTCTTTATGGCTGCATGTTTCCCAGTCTGGGAATTGGATGCTAATCAATCAGTTGTCATGGCAACCCAGCATCGCACAGCTATCAATACAGGAAAATGATGGGAGAAATTACTAGGGCAGTGAGTGCCATCATTCCTGGGAGGGAGTGCCAGGTGACCTCAGTAGGTGCCAACCCATGGAAAACAGGACGAAGAAAGAACCTGAGACCCCAAGGGTAAAACATCATAGCTGATCCGGGGAAGAGTTGTTGTCTTAGCCACAACAGTAGAAGCAGGTGGGTAATTTGGGGGTCACCTCATTGTCCCTGGATACTAGTGGGGCTTCCAGGGCCAGGACATAGACAGGCAGTTTGAGGGGAAAAAAAGGGGGAAGCAAGCACTAGTGAGAGAGGAGATCAATTAAATCATCCAGCAAATGTTTATGAGTACCCACTACACATGAGGCCCTTTATGTGGCAAATACTCACTGTCTGGTCAGGTCCACCTAACATGGACAGCAAAAGACATCCAGGACCCACAGCAGATTTTGATGTACTGGAAGAGTGGTAATATTTAAGCAAGACTGTAGAGGAGATCAGAAATGGGGACAACCAGTGGGGCCCAGCATGGTAAAGGGAATGGATCAAAACCACATTCCAGGACTGGGCTAAAAACATGCTCACCGACCTTGTTGTATTAAATTCCAACAATGTGGGGCTTCCCTGGTGGCACAGTGGTTAAGAATCTGCCTGCCAATGCAGAGGACACAGGTTCGAGCCCTGGTCTGGGAAGATCCCACATGCCGCAGAGCAACTAAGCCCGTGTACCACAGCTACTGACGTCCGTGTGCCACAACTACTGAAGCCTGCGCACCTAGAGTCTGTGCTCCGCAACAAGAGAAGCCACCACAATGAGAAGCCTGTGCACCGCAACGAAGAGTAGCCCCACTCACGGCAGCAGCCACAGAAGACCCAAAGCAGCCAATAAATTAATTAATTAATTAATTAATAATAATTAATTAATTAATTAAATCTAAAAAAAATTTTCCAACCATGTGGGGAGGTAGGTTTTATTATTTCTGTCATACAGCTGAGGAAACCCCAGCACAGAATGGTTGAATAAGCTGTCCAACATCACACAGCTAGGAAGGGCTGGGACAGGACTGAACTAAAGGTCAGGCTTAGTCTTCACCCAACAGTATATAGACAGTGGCCTCTCTGCAGCTGGGGGTCCAGGAAGGTCAGATTCATTCAGACTCTCAGGAGCCCTGGAAGACACACAGACAATCCAAAGTCAAGTTTTAATACAAGAGATATTCATAAGTGGCTTTGCTGGTAACTCAGAAGCATCCCTTAGAGATACCAGTTCAGCTTGGTGTGACACTTAGGAAGTCATTTTCTCTCTCGTGCCCTCAATTTCTTTTTCTATAAAATGAGAATAAGAACTCCTTTGAAGATGGTGATGCTTAGATGAGACAGTGTCCATGAATGCTCTTAGGAGAGTTCCTGGCCCAGAGCAGCTTCTTCATTCCTTCATGCCTTCCTCAACTCTTCGTGAGGTACCCTCAATCAAGTCTGCACGGAAGAGCAGTCTCCTTGAGTGGGGTTAACAGTTCATCCTGAAAAGCTTCTTAAGCTTCCCAGATACCACCAGAACAAACTGAGGACTTGTTGGCTTCAATATTGTTAACCTCAGGCCCTCTATTAGGCTTCTCCAGAGAAACAGAATATATACAGAGAGACATGTATTATAAAATTGGCTCACATAATTATGGAATCTGAGATTGCCATCTGCAAGCTGAAGACCCAGAAAAGCCAGTGGTTTAATTCAATCAGAGACTGAAGGCCTGAGAACCAGGAGTGCCCAAGGCAGTATAAGATCAATGTTTCAGGGGCTTCCCTGGTAGCTCAGTGGTTAGGAATCTGCCTGCCAATGCAGGGGACACAGGTTCGATCCCTGGTCCAGGAACATCCCACATGCCACGGAGCAACTAAGCCCCCACGCCACAGCTACTGAGCCTGAGCTCTAGAGCCCACATGCCGTAACTACTGAAGCCTGCGCACCTAGAGTCCATGCTCCACAGCAAGAGAAGCCACTGTAATGAGAAGCCCACGCACCGCATGGTGTAGAGTAGGCTCACCTCAACTAGAGAAAGCCTGCATGAAGCACCAAAGACCCAACACAACCAAAAATAAAATTAATTAATTAAAAAAAAGAAATCAATGTTGCAATGGTCTATTACTCAGCCATAAAAAAGAATGAAATTTTGCCATTTGCAGCAACATGGTTGGACCTGGAATGTATTATGCTACGTGAAATAAGTCAAACGGAGACAGGCAAATACTATATGATATCACTTGTTTGTGGAATCTAAAAAATATAACAAACTAGTGAATATAACAAAAAAGAAGCAGACTCACAGATATAGAGAACAAACTAGTGGTTACCAGTGGGGAGAGGGAAGGGGGGAGAGGCAATATAGGGGTAGGGGATTAAGAGGTACCAATTATTATATATAAAATAAGCTACAAGGATATATTGTAGAACACAGGGAATATAGTTAATATATACTATTTAATATTTATTATTTATTTATTTGGCTGCGCCAGGTCTTAGCTGCAGCATGTGGAATCTTTAGTTGCGGCATGCAAACTCTTAGCTGTGGCATGTGGGATCTAGTTCCCTGACCAGGGATCAAACCCAGGCCCCTTGGTTTGGGAGCGCAGAGTCTTAGCCACTGGACCACCAGGGAAGTCCCTACTTAATCTATTTTTAAGGCCATGCTTAATCATTTTTTTAATTGAAATATAGTTGATTTACAATATCATGTTAGTTTCAAGTATACAGCACAGCAATTCAATTATACATACATAAGTATATCCATATATATATTATTCTTCCTATTATCTTCCCTTATAGATGACTGAGTATAGCTCCCTGTGTATACAGTAGGTCCTTACTGGTTATCTATTTTATATACAGTAGTGTATGTATGGGGGAAGGGATAAATTAGGAGGTTGGGATTAATATAGCCAATATTTTATAATCACCATAAATGGAGTGTAACCTGTAAAAATTGTGAATCACTACACTACACACCTGTAACTTATATAATATTATACATCAACTATACTTCAATTAAAAAAAGAATATGTGAAAAAAAAAAGATCAATGTTGCTGCTCAAGCAATCAGGCAGGAAGGGTGGAATTCTTCCTTCCTCTGCACTTTGCTCTACTCAGGCCCTCAACAGATGGGGCAATGCTCACCCACATTGGGGACGTCAGCCTACTTTATTGAGTGCACTGATGCAAATGCTAACATCACCCCAAAACTCACACACACACACCCAGAAATAATGATTTGTCAAATATCCAGGCACCCTGTGATCCAATCAAGTTGACACGTAAAATTAACTATCACAGGCCTCATATACCTCCCTGATCTCAACTTTTTGGAAGCCTTTGAAAGAGAAAGTCAGCTGGTTCCCTCCCCAACACAACCTTCCCCAGCCCCCAGGGCCATGCCCACCTCATCTCTCTCAGGGCTGTAGTGCTGGGGTGAGACTTCAGCTCATCAGGCAACTCCCGGCATGACGCTGCACCTTTATAAAAATGACACAAAGCACAGTGAGTGTGAATCTAGTTACCAACCAATGAATTTACCAAACTCTTCTTATTAAAGTAATTGCTTACTTCAAACTCATTTTTTTTTGACCCAGATGATGCCCAGGCTTATTTTATGACGCTCAGCTTTCTTGCCAATCTCTTTGAACGCTGTTGCAAAAGTTTCACAGCCTGAGAAGGGGCTTCTGAAAGCAGCACGGTAGAAAAAGTACAGGCCTTGGGTTCTGGTCTTCCTTCTGTTGCTAATCGTCAGCTCAGTAATCTTGGACCCGGGACTCCTCTCTCTCTGAGCCTCGGACCCCTCACCTGTGAAGTGAAGGACAGCCTTTCCCAGATGTCTTCCTAGAGCACTACTGCATATTCATACAGAACATTAACATCGACTTACATTCAGATATAAATAAATGATTTAGGGAAGAATGTTTTCAGAGTGAAATTGATCAAAAACAAGTTGGCAAACAAAGAGTGAAGCCGTATTTTTCAGGTTTCCTTCCTGAATGAATTCCTCGAGCTTTTCATAGGATGTGGGAAGGAGACATCTAAAATGCAATGCTGGGAATTCCCTGGCTGTCCAGTGGTTAGAACTCGGCACTTTCACTGCCACGACTGGGTTCAATCCCTGGTCGGGGGACTAAGATCCCACGAGCCACATGGCATGACCTAAATAAATAAATAAAATAAAATGTTTCCCGTATTTGTTTCAGCTCTAAACTGGTGGTTGGCTGGTTGGCTGTTTTTGTTTGTTTTTGTCACTGAGATTTTCTAAACTTGTGTCAAACTTGTGTCAAACAAGGGTCAAACTTTAGAAGACATTAAATGAAAGGCTCTCTGAGAGGCACGGTTCACAACGGCTACAAGTAGAAATAACCCAGCTGTCTGCTACTTGTTGCAGCCAATGTCCTCTCCCTCAGAAAATGCTAGGTAGCCTTATAAAGAGCAAGGAACGTCCATGGGTGTTGGCATGGAAAAGCTCCAACATATTTCATTAAACACAAAAAGCAAGGTGCAAAGTTTGTATTGATAAAACAGCCCCACGTGTGTCTGTGTGTCTAAGTGCGAGTGGAGGTGAGCTGATACAAGGATGTATATTGATGTGTGACAATGCACAGCACATTTCTAGCACATATATAAGAAACTCTTCACAGAGAATTTCTTGCAAAGTGTCACTGAGAATGGGAATAAAGGCCATTTTACTTTTTATTTTACACCATTAAGTACAATCAAAATTTATTTTTACCAGCTCATTACTTTTATAATTAAAAAGAAAACTAAAAATTTAAAAGGTCTCTAAAAGCCTTGTTAGCTCAAGTTCTATAATTTTGTGGTTTCTTGAGCCCCAAATTGAGACTAATTTAAACCTGTCTTCTTGAAGAGAAATGGTCAAAGCTTTACACCCTTGGGTCCCCCGGGCTCCGACTCTTCTGTAATTTTCCATCCTGAGACTGCGGGCAGGGCTGGATACATAAACCCTGGGGAGTAACTGGCCCCTCTCCTTGGGACCCCACACTTATGGGCTACATCTGAGTCTCCAGAAGGACAAAGAGGACTAAGGGGTGAGACGGAAAGTTCGAGTCCCACTGTAGGCAAAGGTTAGCAGGCAAACCATATCTAAGTACAGAATCCCAGAACCCTAAATCTTCTGAGCTGGAAAGATGGCTCTGAAGAGGACAAATCTGAGACCCAAAGGAGTGAAATGAAGACGATATCACAGGTCTTGGGTCTTGGACTCCTGATTCTGAGTCTGTCTATCTGTCTGTCCATGATGCGACCTTGACTTTCCTAAAACGGGAAGGTATTTCCCCCTGAGCCACCCACATGGAGACAAGAGGACATTCCTGGCTTCAAGAATGACCAAAGCTCGGGACTTCCCTGGCGGTCTAGTGGTTAAGAATCCACACTTCCAGTGCAGGGGCCGCATGTTTGATTCCTGTTCGGTCGGGGAACTAAGATCTAACATGCCGCAGGGCGTGGCCCCCCAAAAAAGAATGACCAAAGCTAGATACAGTGGGCTGAAAAAACAAAGTCCAACCAGAAAAGGCAGAGCCAAAAATGAGGAGGGGTGAATCTGTTTAGCTAATTTAGCCTATGCTCAAGTTAATGAAAATTTGGGGAGGGGGTGGTTACCAACGTAAAGAAACAGAAACGAGAACTTCCCTGGTGGCACAGTGGTTGGGAATCCGCCTGCCAACTCAGGGGACTCAGGTTCGATACCTGGTCCAGGAAGATCCCACATGCCGCGGAGCAACTAAGCCCGTGCGCCACAACTACTGAGCCTGCGCTCTAGAGCTCGCGAGCCACAACTACTGAGCACTTGTGTGCCACAACTACTGAAGCCTGCATGCCTACAGCCCGTGCTCTGCAACAAGAGAAGCCACCACAATGAGAAGCCCGCACACCACAACAGAGTAGCCCCTGCTTGCAGCAACTAGAGAAAGCCACGCGCAGCCACGAAGACCCAACACAGCCAAAATTTATTTTTTTTTAAAAAAAAAGAGAAACAAACACAAATCAAAAATCAAGACAAATGTGTACCAACTGATAAAGGAAACTGATGAGAACTATTTCATCTGTTGCCTTTGGTATATACTCTGCATGCCTGCAAGGGATTAACTTCTCAGCCTAGTGATACCTATTGTAAACTTACTGGTAAGTGTGAAGCAGAAGGATAGCGTAGGTGGAGAAGGATCTTTTCTACCAAAGTGAATTGTCTGAAGGACAGAAGGTCATCGTTCAGCACCAGAACTTCTATATATGTTTACAACGTTTATGGAAGCCTTTATGAAAAGCACTATATGTGTACCTGCCTTAGTAAATAGAATGGGCTGCACATCATTTAACCTTTTCCCTCCGTTTCTTGAAGCCCTTTTTCTGAATTTCTGTACAGAGAGGCCCTTGGAGCTGTCAAGATACAATGGCTCTGTCCTCTTGGTTTCATTCCTTATACTTGTACTCTGTTTGGGTTTTACAAAGTGCTATTAGTCTAAAGGGATACATTCCACTCTAGGAACACTGAGGAATAAGATCTGGGGAGAAGGGGATGCATGAAGAGGTAAAGAGTACTTTCTGTATTGACTCTATGTACTTCTGAATCGTTCTATTTCTTTTTTCTTTTTTACAAGTTGTTTTTACAACAAACAAGTTTGTTATTTTTGTTATCAAGCAAGGAAACAAAAGAACCAGCAAGTAAAAATGAGAAAATAGCACCTGTTCCCTCATTGGATAGGCGCCAGGGGTGTTTGGGTTTGTTATTATTGCCATTTTACAGATGAGAAAATCGAGTCCTAGAAAGGCTTGATGGACTTGTCCAAGGCCACCCAGAGAGCTAGTGGTAGAACAAGAGTGAGAACTTGGGTGTTCTGGTTCCTAGACCCCCATATCCTCCACTTGGCACCGTGGGCCCTGGCAGTCAGTGTGTCTTCCATTAGAGTCAGTCCATCTGTCTATCTGTCTGTCTGTCTCTTTCTTTTTCCCACTGTCATTGTACCTGCTCCTAGCAACTTCTGCTCTCTTCTAAATTTGCTGTTTCTACTGTATCGTGGGCTGGAACATCAAACATCAACTCTCTATGAATCCTGCTATAGGAGAAGAGGAAAGAGTGTCTGTGTGTGCGGGACTCAGGCATTCCCTCTCCTAAAGACGTGAGCCTTAGTGCATGGTCACTGGGGTGACACTACCTGTTCTGGAGCCCTTTCCCTTCCCTCCTCATTCTTAGCCCTGTTCCAAGTAGTTGATGGAAACTATGATGCACATCGAGTCTGCCCATTTGTAGCCAGAATACTTAAAAGCAAGCCTAGCTGAGAATGTACAGTTTTGCAATGATCTTAGCTGCTGTAAGGGAGTGAAGGAAGTGGGGGGAGGAGATGAGATTTGGAGAAACTTTGTTTCCAAGATTAAGCCATGAGAGTAGAGGTGACATTGATGAGAGGCGTAGGTAGGTGGCATAGGGTGATGGGGGGATCTCTGGTGTTTTTCCTCTATAATCTTTGTCTGACCCCTACACTATCCCTAGCCAACACACAATCCAAGTACAAACAATGTGCCTGCTATAAAACAATTTCCAGAGAAGGCCTCTAGCTCCCACTTCAAAATATTGCCACCTCTAAGCTCCTCTTACATAAAAATTCTGGAATCGCCAGCATTCAAGAAATCTGCTGCTAAGCCCTGGCTACCCAGCCATTCTCTGCTAGGGTCCTCCCAATGACAGGTCAAGACACAAAGACAAGTGAAAGATCCCCAAAGGTTTCCCAATGCTGGAGGAAAGTCACCTCCTACCTTGGCCTCCAGGCCACCAACCTGCTGAGCACAGGCCCCCAGTGAATAAACACCAGAGACAGTGGAAGCCCATGGATCCTTCTTTGTGGCCTGAGTTACAAACCTCTTTTAAGGTAAGAATTTTCTTTATTTTTCTTTCTTTTTAAATTTTTATGAGTATAGTTGATTTACAGTGCTGTGTTAGGTTCAGGTGTGTGGCAAAGTGAATCAGTTATACATATACATATATCCACTCTTCTTTAAGATTCTTTTCCCATATAGGCCATTACAGAGCATTGAGTAGGGTTCCCTGTGCTATACAGTGTCCTGATTAATTATCTATTTTATATATAGCACTGTGTATGTGAGGTACAAACCTTTCTCTGACATCAGCACAAACAGGCAGACTCCCTCCTGCCCTTCAACCCCAGGCCCACTGCCTACAGAAAGAGGAGGCTTCCAACCCTGGGGGGCGTATCTCCAGGCTGCAGATCTCTGCCGCCATGCAATACTCACAAGGGGAGGAACTGATAGGAGAACACCTGTGTGCTGTTCATTAAAAAAATAAAAAACCCATAAGGCTGTTAATAACCATCGCTGTGAAGAGAGATGAGCAACACTGAGCCATCAGGCAAGGAAAAAGGAATGATCGCCTGTATCTTCTCATATCACGCCCCTGGTCCCAGGAACCTCAGACATGCTGGTGATTTATCCCAGGCTCAACTGGGGCTCATCAGAAAAAGAATGAGCCAGGCAGAAATGGATTTATTTCAGTTGAGGCAGAAACACTGGGCCCTTACCATGCACTCAGCCCTATGTTGGGCAATGTGGCACTGTGGTCCCCAAGCCTGTGTGCTTCGGAAACCCCCAGGGACCTTTTATACAAAGACCGTAGGGTTTCACTCAGATCTGCAGTGTCAGAATTAGACATCTGTGATGTTTTTTAAGCTCTCTGGGTGATTCTGTTGCAGCTGGTCCAGAGACAGACATTTAGAAACCACTGCAGTGGGGAGTATAATAGAAGTGTAAGATAGTTTGTCCTTATGGAACCATAATATAAGCAAGGAGATAAGATTCATTCATTTGAGGTAGATTTAGTTATTCCCTAATCTGTGTTCAAATAGCGGTTTTATACATCTCATAGCGTTTGTTTCCTTGGATTGGAAGTGTTTATTAGTCTCTCCCCTTTACAAGCATTCTGTGAACTATCTGAAGGCAGAGATCATGTTTATTCACCTTGGATCCATGTATTCACACAGTCATTTAATCACTCATTCATTCCTTTACTTAAACAAATACTGAGTCTCTCCCAGGTGCTGAGAGCAGTTCTATGTGCTGGCAATGCCACAGAAAACAAGACTAACAAGTCCCCAGATTTCCTGGAATTCACATGCTAGAGGGGGTAAGGGTGGGTAGCGATAAATAAATCAATGAATAAGACAAGTGCTATAAAGAAAATAAAACAAAATCTTGGGAAAGAGACTAACCGGGAGGCCAGGAGGCAACATTTAATAATACAGTGATGGGAGGCTTCTCTAAGTCGGTGATACTTGAGCTAAACCCCAAAGGATGACACAGAGTTAGTGGCCTGAACATCTGGAAAGAGCACCCCAGGCAGAAACAGCAAGAGTAAGGCTCAGGGGCAGGAATGTATTGGCATGCCGCCCTAGGAATGGAAAGGTGACCAGGGAGGCTGAGGCCAGTGACTGATGGGGACAGAAGCAGGAGATGTGGCTGGAGAAGTGGGCAGGGGCCAAATGGCACACAACCTTATAGGCCAGGGTGGGGTGTTCTATTTAATTTTCTATTTCTATTTGATTCTAAGTGCAGTAGAACACCCCTGGAGGTTTTTAAACATGGAGGGATTTTAACCAAGGTGATTAACCAATTCAATCTGATCTTCTCCTTTAAAACACACTCTAGGAGATTGGGATTAATATATACACACTACTATATATAGGGGCAGGATGGGAATAAAGACGCAGACCTACTAGAGAGTAGACTTGAGCACACGGGGAGGGAGAAGGGTAAGCTGGGATGAAGTGAGAGAGTGGCATGGACATATATACACTACCAAATATAAAATAGACAGCTAGTGGGAAGCAGCCGCATAGCACAGGGAGATCAGCTCGGTGCTTTGTGACCACCTAGAGGGGTGGGATAGGGAGGGTGGGAGGGAGGGAGATGCAAGAGGGAAGAGATATGGGGATATATGTATATGTATAACTGATTCACTTTGTTATAAAGCAGAAACTAACACACCATTGTAAAGCAATTGTACTCCAATAAAGATGTTAAAAAAAAAATAGATAATCAACAAGGGTCTGCTGTATAGCACAAGGAACTCTACTCAGTACTCTGTAATGCCCTACATGGGAAAAGAATCTGAAAAAGAATAGATACGTGTACATGTATAACTGAATCACTTTGCTGTACACCTGAAACTAACACATTGTAAATCAACTCTACTCCAATATAAAATAAAAATTTTTAAGAATACAATCTCTTTTGTGGAGAATGGACAGCACTGGGGCAAGAACAGACGTGGGAGACCAGTTGGAAGGTTATTTCAGCAGTGCAGACAGGAGCAGTGCAGAGCGGGCAAGGGGAAAGTGGAGGTATAGACACACGGCCAAGCATAGCACACATTTTGGAAGCATCCTTCAGCCCACTTGATTGACTGGCCGTGGAGGTGAGAGAAAAAAAATCAGGGGCGATTCGTAGACGAATGAATCAGCCCAAAGCCTGGAACATAATAGTAAGCATTCAGTGAACGATTACTGAACAATTGGGTAAATGAGTATAAAACAACTCAACATCAGCACCTTGCACATAATTACATGCCAACACGTCTGCTGCAGACAAAAATGCTCTGGACTAAAAAAAAAAAAAAAAAGAAAAGAAAAAGATGTCACTGTGGATTCAGATTGTCTAAGAGGTGGGATTTGAAACTTGACTCCAAATATGGGTAGCATTGGGATTGAGAAACAAACACGAGAGGCGATTCTAGGCCAGGACATACAAATGCGCCTGGTATGTCTTTAAAGTGTTTTTTTGCTTTTTTATTTTTTTGGCTCTGGGATATTTTTCACTAGTGGGAGTTTCAGGTGAAGTGTAGAGACAACTGTGTTGGCAAAGCAGAGAACAGAGACACAGTTGGCTGAATATGAAAACAGGAGGGGAATGTGAAGCATCTTGAATGCCAGGCAGTAGTTTGGATTCAAAACGCAATAGAGATCCATCATGGGTTCTTGTCTAGGGAAGTGGCGTGCTGGCGGTGGGTGATTTATGTCTTGAATTTGGATGGTCTGGGGCCGGAGGTGGGTGACACAACACGGGAGACAGCGGATCGGGTAGAATTACAGTAGTCTAAGCACTGGATTCATTAAATTACCCTCTCTGTGGGCGGGGTTGTGGGGAACAATGCCCAAGCCTGGATAAACTAGAAAGAAATACGGCTGTGCCAGAGGCTCTCAGAGCTGGCCAGAGGGGACAGGGCAGGAGAAGGTGGTGGGCTGGGGTGGGGGGGGGGGGCCGGGGGTCAGTAGGAGAAAGCAATTCAGCCCCGAGCCAATAAAGCAGGCTTTACTGAAGCCTGGAGAGGACACAGGAGTTTTCAGCGGCAGTTGGCTAGGTTTCCTGGGCCAATGTGTGTATTCTGCATCTCCTTCAGATTGTAAATCTAAGTAGAATTCCTGGTCCTTCCCAGGGCATTTGCGGCAGCCACGAGCGCATCTTGTCTGTGGGGAACAGCCTCCTTGATAAACAGAGACTTAAAGACCAGCCAGGATCCAATCATGGCCTCACAGCCCTTTCAGGGAGTGTGGAGAGATGCTCAGTGGAGAATAAAGGAAGAAGTGAGTCCTTTTCCCTTTCACATTCACGGTGCTGCTGGAACACGGCCCTTTCCCACCAAATATGCATCAAAATCCAAGCATTCAAGAATCTTGCCCACTCCCCCAGCAGGTCATTGAACTACACCTGGACACTTGGAAGCAGGAGGTAACAGAAAAGGGCAGTGGATCGTGGAGTCGGGTCTCCCAAATGGAAAGGAAAGGACAGAATGTGAGAGACAAGGGCAGCAGCAGCCTCTGGTGGAAACTTGCCGTCTTACAGCCCGGAAGTTGGCGGCTTCTCCAACCCAGGAAGTGGGGGAGCAGGCCCGACAGCCAGTAGAATGTCAGGTTCCTCTAAAGAGGCTGGAATGGTTCCAAATGATAGCCATCTGCTCAGGAGCCCAGTGGAGCCTGGTTGGTGGGCAACGATTCACGGTCAGGCCGCGCCCGGGCCGCCTGGCTCAGTCACAGAGCAGCCAGTGTTCCCTGTGCTTAGACACAGATGGCAGCTTCCACTCTCCTTATTTGCTTTTAAAGCACAGTGACTACCATCGTGGATGCAGTCCATTAAAGAGCCAGGGCCCCAGCTTGTTCTTTCTCACCCCAGGTCCCTTGCCTATACTGCCCTGCACCTCAAGAATGCCCGTGAATGGCAGCAATGACAGAGAAGATGAAAGTGGCCAGGTCAGTTGGGGACAGATTACAAAAGGCCTTTGCCAAGGAGTCCTGGGATCTTGAGCAAGGTAGAGACACAACCAGCAGTGCATTAGAAATAAATAGACGTTAAAATTGACAATCTACAAGAACCTACTGTAGAGCACAGGGAACTCTACTCAGTATTCTGTAATAACCTAAATGGGAAAAGAATCTGAAAAAGAAAATATACCTGTATTGATACACATATAACTGAATCACTTTGCTGTACACCTGAAACTAACACAACATTGTAAATCAAATATGCTCCAATATAAAAAAATTTTTTTTAATTAAAAATAAATAAAAGAATTAAATAGATGGTGACATCTGGTGACCAAGAACCTAGGAACGTCTAATTATACCCAGCGGATCATTTGTCCTCCCCATGACATTTACAAAGGAGCTCGCACACAAGTGACGTGATTATTGGTGGTGCAAGCCCTGTGTTACCCAATTCAGACTCGCCAGAAGTTTGAATGGAACATGTGGTTTAGACTCACAGACCTATGTGGGTCTTTCTGGACCAAACACATGGGCATGTCTGTGGAGGGAAAGTAAGAAAGGATAGTGTGGCCAGGCCCTGCCATAACACTCCCCCTCTGCGGCTTTTGCCAGAAGAGCTGGCGCTAGATCGCCCTCTGGCGGCAGGAGAGAGAAGAGCAGCAAACCTGAGCGCCAGGGACCTTAGTGTGGTGACAGAGGAAATGAAACATTATTCCAAGTCCCACACAAAGAGTGACATTCTGCCCCCCCAGTTTTTCCCTGTGACATGTCTTCCGTTGTGCTCCCTGACACAATCCTAATCATAAGCAGGGCTCTTTCTCCAGCATGGGAGTTTGGGGTACCTTGAATACCCCAGGTTGAGGGTACCATAGGTTGAGTGTGGCTCCCTCCACACTCCAAAAATGAATTAATCCAACCACAAGTCCTTAAAGTGTCCCACTTTTCCAAATTCCTAAAGGCTGAATAAGATGCACAACAAAACAACTGCACCCCAGCACCAGCCCAGCTTCAAAATATAGAAGGCACGATAAAGCAGTAGCATTCTGCAAACAAAAACTAAATCCCACTTTGCTGCCAATCTGAAATAGAGGAGAGTGGTAAATACCTAGGGAAGGAGAAAAAAAGAGAATCCTGGTTTGAAAGAAACTTGCTACTGAGCTGACCTGTGCCACCATCTGCAAATTTTATAGAGACTCAAAGCTTTAATGCATCTGCTCAGGTCTGGAGCAGATGGCAGGACAGGCCATCCAAGGTATTGACCTTTAGCTCAGTGATCTGACCTGCTAGCACCCAGGAGGTGAAGGGGCGGGTGGGGAGAGACTAGATGATGGTTTATTAGATTAGTATTTCCCAAGAACATCTCCAGAGGTCAAATGAGAATCCTTCCCTCAACCCTCTAGTCCTGGAGAATTGACTGAGCTTCACTTCCCCAATGGCTGTCCAAACATCCTCTTCTAGCACCAGGTTTCCTGCTGCAGCAAGGCTTGACTTTCCCAAATAATAATATACAAATCAAATATCTCTCCTCATGAAATCTCCCCTGATGCCTCAGCTATAAATCACCTCTCCTCTGGGAACTTCCCTGGTGATCCAGTGGTTACGACTCTGTGCTTCCAGTGTAGGGGGCGCGGGTTTGATCCTTGGTCGGGGAACTAAGACCCCACATGCCTCTCAGTATGGCCTAAATAAATAAATACAATTGCCTCTCCTCTCTTGGAACTCCCCTAGTCCCTACCTGTGCCTCTCTTGTAAGTTTATATATCTATAACTTCTCTCTTCTTTCAGAAGATGATAAAATCCTTGAGGACAGAGCTAAGAACAAATACAATTGGGATTTCTTTCTTCTTATTCTTTTTTTATTATTAATTTATTTATTTATTTTTGCTGTGTTGGGTCTTCATTTCTGTGCGAGGGCTTTCTCTAGTGTGGCAAGTGGGGGTTACTCTTCATCGTGGTGCACGGGCCTCTTACTATCGAGGTCTCTCTTGTTGGGGAGCACAGGCTCCAGACGCGCAGGCTCAGTACTTGTGGCTCACGGGCCTAGTTGCTCCGCGGCATGTGGGATCCTTCCAGACCAGGGCTTGAACCCGTGTCCCCTGCATTAGCAGGCAGATTCTCAACCACTGCGCCACCAGGGAAGCCCTCTTCTTTATATGGGAAAGAGAAACTCCATAGACCTCTTCTTTGGAGTCCAGGGATACATTCATAGCCCCCACTGCTCTCATGTGACCCCAACCAACCTTGATGGGGAGACACAGCTGGAAGAGCCAGTCCTATACACAGGCAGAAGAGGAAGTGACTTGGCTGGTAGGCTTTGGAGAATGCAAGGAATTTCCCAATTGTGCCTCCAAATGTCCCACCTCCAGTACCTGAAATTCCATCATTAATCATACACTCTTTTCCGTCTTTGAGGTTTTTCTCTTTTGCAGTTCCCTCTAAATACCTCATTAGAAGAATATTTTAAGTTCCAACCAGTCAATGCCTCAGCAAAGGATTCACTGGCCATCAGATGTAAGCAAAGTTTTACAGGAGTATGTAGACTGTGTAAGTGTTTTGAGGGTCAGGCATTAAGGCAGGGATCTGAGAGTGTAAAAATCCATGAGGTGAAGGCTTGTTGTTTGTTTTGTTTACTTCTGTAACTCCGGCACCCATTATGGTGCCTGGAACATACAAGGTGCTCAATAAATGTTGAAAATAAGGAATGAACGGGTAAATGAATGATGAGAAGTCCAGAAAACAGGTATTCTCCAGGAGAAGTTCAGAAGGCCAGAAAACATATTCCCTGGGGGCAGAATGGATTACTTATTCTTCTTGGATGACCTCCACGGTGTCTTAGACAGCCTAAGAAGTGTTCAGGAAGTTCATTGGCACTGTATCTTTGCTCTTTACCGTTTCACCGGTGGCTCTGGGGCTTGGCCCAGTAACACTGCCCCCTCCCCCGCCGCCTCCCCGGCTGTCTCCAGGGGCCAATGCAGACCAAATACTAGTCTTGCCACCAGGGGGCAATGCAAACCAAATTCCAGCATTTTAGCGTCCAAACCTCTGGTGTCTGACTGACATCAGGGGGTCCCCAAATGCCATTTTGGACCACCAAAGAGAGGAGTCCCTCCCTGCACAGTCGTTAATATCAAAATCTCATCTGGGCAGCTTTGTTTCTCAGACCTGTAACAGAGACAATAGTTAAAAAGCCATATGGAAATCCAGAGGGGCCTGGGGCTTCCCTGGTGGCGCCGTGGTTAAGAATCTGCCTGCCAGTGCAGGAGACACAGGTTCCAGCCCTGGTCCGGGAAGATCCCACATGCTGCGGAGCATCTAAGCCCGTGCAGCACAGCTACTGAGCCTGCATTCTAGAGCCCAAGAGCCGCAACTACTGAGCCCGTGTGCCACAACTACTGAAGCCCACGAGCCTAGAGCCCATACTCCACAAAAGCGAGGCCACCACAATGAGAAGCCCATGCACTGCAAGGAAGAGTAGCCCCCGCTCGCTGTAACTAGAGAAAGCCCGCATCCAATAATGAAGACCCAACGCAGCCAAAAATAAATAAATAAATAAATAAACAAACAGTGGCCTGTGTTTGGGGAAAGGAAGAAGAAAAAGAAAACTGGGGTCACTGTTAGGGACCCTCCCTACTATACTTTTCTAAGCAACTAAGGTACTATCCATGAGGAGCCTGAAGCATCCCACAGATGATTCATATTTAATTGGTAATATACAGTGAGCACCACATAAGATCTATGAAAAGCGTGCAGAACTTTCCCGGGAAAAATGCCAAGAGCTAGACTATTATCTAGTATTTCGAATCAAACTAGATCAGGCCCTCAGACAGTAGCCTGACCCCTTCATTTTTAAATTGTGAAAAAGGGTTGAGAGCAGGAAAGAGGCATGCCCAAGTTAAAGAAGGAAGCAAAAAGGAAATATTTATTGATCCAGGTACTGCGTCCCATTAGGCAAATAAAGTACTGTATTTATTTAACCTCTACCAGGCTATCATTAACACCCATTTTCTCCCATGAGGAAGTAGACTTCGAAAGGGATTACAACACTCTTTGCTTTATTTCTCTTGTTCTTTCATTCAACATTTATTGAGCTCTTATTTGGGGTCAGGAACTATGCTAAGCAATAGGGATACTGAGAATATAAAGTAACCTGAAGGTGAGTGGAACAGATAGACACAGAGATTATTACTAGTGAGTGTAATGTGAATTACAGCCTTGGTCTTACTTTAAGCCAAGGTTTTTTCTTTCACTATATTTGCTGCCTTCTACTACAGGATCAGTCCCCTTCCCTAGAGCAGGGTCTGTTATGTCCTCTTTGTATCGCCAGTGTTTAGACTAGTACCTTGTTGTGCTCCTCAAATGACTAGGTGACTAAATGGATGGGGAGATGAATGATGGATGATGGATGGATGGGCAAATGGATGGATGGATGGGTGGGTGGGTGGGTAGATGGATGAATGTACGGATGGATGGATGGATGAATGGATGGATAGATGGATGGATGGATGGATGGACAGGTAGATAGATGGATGGATGGATGGGTGGGTAGATGGACAAATGAACAGATCAATGAATGAAAGAATGAACAAATGAACAAATGAATGGGTCCTGGAGATCACAAATCAAAAAGGGGAAAGTAATATTCAGTGAGACAGTGGTGGGCCTTCTTCATAACTATATTCTCATTATTTTCAGTCATTGGCTCTCTTTGTGTGCTGTAAACTACTTGAAGGCAAGGAGCCTTCCCTGAAAGTTTCCTACACACAGAGCCCATCTCAGTGCTGGGTGTCCCCCAGGTGCTCAGTAGTTTATGTGATGAGATGGTAAGTCTGTGACTGACTTCATTCTCACTCCTGATCATTTGACAACTTTGGGGAGTGGGTAGGAATCTTCTTTCTTTTATGCAAAGAGCAAGACCAAGCCATGGAAAATCAAAGTGTCTGGGGGTCTGAATTCTGGGTCTTGGAGATCCCAGCCCCTGGGACAAATCAATGAGACCACGTGGCCTTTAGAAGAAGCATCCCAGAGGTCCCAGCCCAGAGGACTGGGGGGAATGTCCCAGCTGTGTCTAGAGAAAAGCCCCAGGCTTGAGCATCCTGTGAGCTAAAGTTTTCCACAGTTATCTACCAGTGGATGGGCAGACCCCACCCACTGCCAAAGAGGGGACTGTGGGAGTGGAGCTGGCTGCTCAGGAGGGGGGAGGGGAGGAAGCGGGAGTGGAAGGCCATTGGCCACATCCAGCCCAGGCAGCTCTGAGAACGTCCTTCTCCTTCCGTCCAAGCCCGATGGGGCTAAGACTGGGGACCACCATGAGTCGTCACTCCTGAGACCTTAGATCCAGGACAGGGCCTGCAGGGAGGCAAGAGTCAGAGCTGGGGTGTCTGAAGTGCTGAATTTTGCCCTGGTTTTGTAACTAATAAGCTTGAATTCCTTTGAGGCCCCACCTCCTTCTCTGAGCCTCAGTTTCCTAATCCCTAAAGATGGAGTCATGAGGAGATTCCATGAGTTACTGGGCACATAACATGCGCTCAATAAATATGTCCCTGTCCCTCCTCCCTCACCATCTTTTGACGTTGTCCCTCAGTTTCTTCATGGGAGAGAAACGAGGACAGCAGCGCCCATGCCAGCCTCATCCTGGGGACATTGTGAAGACCATGTAAAAGAAGAGATGTAAAACCTCATAAAGTCTACAGGCAAAAAATGCAAAAGCAAGTTTAAATTAACACAGAATAGAGCAGGCCAGCTAATGCAAATCCTCAGAGGTGACAGAAGCTCCTCAGTCCTGCCTGTCCCAGAGGTGCCTCCTTCCAGGGCTTTCCCCACCGCCCACCTGGTCAAACTCTCACAGGTTCCTCCAGGCACTGGAAAGGCTGCTACCGCCTCCTCAGGGATGTCTGGATGGGCCGTTGGTCCTGGAGATAGGCAGCCTTCACAAGGGCTCAAATTCCACCCATCAATGCAGGCTTGCTGCCGCCTGCCCTTGTTAAGGGGCTTGGCTGATGCCACCCCTGGACTTTTTCCCAGCATCTGGGAAGAGGTCGGAAAGGCTGAACACATTAGCCCCTCAATGTCTGTGAACATTCTAGAGTAGGACTTGCTCAAGGAGTTCCCCTTTCGTGAAGCCACCCTGGACAGCCCACTTAGCAGAGCCAGTCCCTCCCTGTGGGTGACAAGCAAGGTGACAGAGCCTGGACTTGGAGTAGGGAGTGGGGACTGAAGCCAGGGCTGAGTCTGAATCTAGAATCCTGTGTGACCTTGAATATGCTCCTCAACTCTCTAGACCTTGATTTTTTTTTTTTTTTATGTTCAAGGTAATGATTGTTTTGAGGCTTAAATAAGGAAATATAAATATAAGGTATAAAACAATGCCTGGCCCAATAAATGTGAACTAAATAAAGGAATGGATGAATGACCCTCAAATATCAGGACCAGAAAGAGCTTAGCTTTGGGGCAAATTGGAGGTGGTCCCAGTTAACAGCAGTTTTCATCTGGCTAAACCAGGAATACCTGTTAATCCTCTGGAAGGAATGGGAAAGAAACTTTCCCTGAGTCATGGGGCTTGGTTGGGGGAGGGGAAGATTATGGATAGGAAAAAGAGGAAAAGGATGATCCAAAAGCTCATTGCCAAAAAAATGTAAAAATTAAAAAACAAAACACCTCACAGACATAGAGAACAGACTTGTGGTTGCCAAGGGGGAAGCAGGGGCGGGCAGGAGGTATGGATTGGGAGTTTGGGATCAGCAGATGTTAACTAGTATATATAGGGTGGATAAAAAACAAGGTCCTACTGTATAACACAGGGAATTCAATATCCTATGATAAACCATAATGGAAAAGAAAATGAGAAAGAATAACTGAGTAGAAGAGTAACTGACTCACGTTGCTGTAGAACAAAAATTAACACAACATTGTAAATCAACTGTACTTCACTAAATTTTTTTTTAAAATAATCTCTGTTCAATATCCTTCAATGGCTCCCACTCATCCAGATCTGAATTACTCAACCAGCATTTGAGGGCCCCCTTGGCTTGACCCAATCTAACTCCTCACCCTGATTTCTCTCCCTCCTCACCCACATCCCTCATCTCCTCTGGACCAGTCTGCTCATCAGTACCTGGATAGGCCTAGCACATTTCAGGGGTGCAGGAAAACAAACACTCAAGGCCCTGAAGCTCCTTCTCACCTTCACATGGGCCCTCAGGGATCTCTTTCTTCCTCCAACTCAGTACTTTGCCTCCCCACTCATTTTATCCCTCTTTAATGTCACTTTTCAAATATCAGGCTGAGTCTCTGCAACTAGAATGTAAGCCCCACAGGGACAAGAATATGTGTGTGTGCTTATTTTTACATTTATATGTGAATATCTATGTATTGAAGAATACTGACCTATCTATATACTTATGTCTATATCCATTTTTATATCCATATCAATATCCAGATATAGGTAGAGATTGAGCTGGAGATAGACATAGAGTTAGAGACACAGAATGGCCACAAGAACAACCTCTCCACCCTGTGTGCATTCCTCTTTCAATAAGACTTTGCTCCATCCATCAAAAAATGGCATCTATGTCTCCTTTCCTTGAACCTTGGCTGGCCCTGTGACTTGCTTTGACAGCTAGACATGACAACTAGAATACGACAGATGTGACATTGTATGCCTTCCTAGCAAGGTCTCAAGAGCATTTACAGCTTCCATTCTCACTTGCTGAGATTACAATTCTGCTACTGCCATGTGGCAAAGGCTGAACTAGCCTTCTTGATGATCAGAGATCATGTGGAGAGAGAAGCCTGGATGACAGCCACACCGACAACCAGACGTGTGAGTGAGGCCATCCTAGACACCCCGAGATCCAAGGAGCCACCAAGTGACTGCAAAAATACTTGGTCGACACTAGCAAAAAGAGGCCCAAAGAGGCAGAAGTTTCCATGGAGGGCACGGTCAGGGAGACGCAGCCTGGGGGGACAGAAGGGTTGGGCTCACTACCCCTCCACATGGGTGAGCCGAGGCTCCATCCGTCAGCCATGTGGCTGACAGGGTCTTGGTGTTCCGGCCGGGTGTCAGGCCAGTGCCTCTGAGGTGGGAGAGCTGAGTTCAGGACACTGGTCCACCAGAGACCTCCTGTCTCCATGTAAAATCAAATGACAAAAGGTCTCCCAGAGATCTCTATCTCAATGCTAAGAGCCAGCTCCACTCAACAGCCAGCAAGCAACAGTGCTGGACACCCTATGCCAAACAACTAGCAAGACAGGAACACAATCCCAACCATTAGCAAAGAGGCGGCCTAAAATAGTAAGCTCACAGATACCCCCAAACACACCACAAGATGTAGTCCTGCCCACCAGAAAGACAGGATCCAGGCTCATCCACCAGAACACAGGTACCAGTCCCCCCCACAAGGAAGCCTACACAACACACTGAACAAACCTTAGCCACTGGGGGCAGACACCAAAAACAATGGGAACTATGAACCTGCAGCCTGTGAAAAGGAGACCCCAAACACAGTAAGTTAAGCAAAATGAAAAGACAGAGAAACACAAAGTAGAGGAAGGAGCAAGGAAAAAACACACCAGACCAAACAAATGAAGAGGAAATAGGCTGTCTACCTGAAAAAGAATTCAGAGTAATGATAGTAAAGGTGATCCAAAATCTTGGAAATACAATGGAGAAAATACAAGAAAAGTTTAACAAAGACCTAGAAGAGCTAAAGAGCAAACAAACAATAATGTGCAACACAATAAATGAAATTAAAAATTCTCTAGAAGGAATCCATAGCAGAAAACCTGAGGCAGAGGAAGGGATAAGTGACCTGGAAAATAAAATAGTGGAAATAACTACCACAGAGCAGAATAAAGAAAAAAGAATGAAAAGAATTGAGGACAGTCTTACAGACCTCTGGGACAACAATAAATGCACCAACATTTGAAATAGGGGTCGCAGAAGAAGAAGAGGAAAAGAAAGGGACTGAGAAAATATTTGAAGAGATCATAGTTGAAAACTTCCCAAATATGGGAAAGAAAATAGTCAATCAAGTCCAGGAACCACAGAGGGTCCCATACAGGAAAAATCCAAGGAGAAAAACACCAAAACATATATTAATCAAACTATCAAAAATTAAATACAAAGAAAAAATATTAAAAGCAACAAGGGAAAAACAACAAAAAATATACAAAGGAATCCCCATAAGCTTAACAGCTGAACTTTCAGCAGAAACGCTGCAAGCCAGTAGAGAGTGGCAGGACATATTTAAAGTGATGAAAGGGAAAAACCTACCACCAAGATTAGTCTACCCAGCAGAGATCTCATTCAGCTTTGACAGAGAAATTAAAACCTGTCCGGACAAGCAAAAGTTATGAGAAATCAGCACCACCAAACCAGCTTTACAACAAATGTTAAAGGAACTTCTCTAGGCAGGAAACACAAGACAAGGAAAAGACCTACAATAACAAACCCAAAACAATTAAGAAAATGGTAATAGGAACATACATATCGATAACTACCTTAAATGTAAATGGATAAAATGCTCCAACCAAAAGACATAGACTGGTTAAGTGGATACAAAAACAAGACCCATATATACGCTGCCTACAAGAGACCCACTTCAGACCTAGGGACACATACAGACTGAAAGTGAGGGGATAGAAAAAGATATTCCATGCAAATGGAAATCAAAAGAAAGCTGGAATAGCAATTCTCATATCAGACAATATAGACTTGAAAATAAAGACTATTACAAGAGATAAAGAAGGACACTACATAATGATCAAGGAATCAATCCAAGAAGAAGATATAACAATTGTAAATATTTATGCACCCAACATAGGAGCACCTTAAAACATAAAGCAAATGCTAACAGCCATAAAAGTGGAAATTGACAGTAACACAATCATAGTAGAGGACTTAAACACCCACTTCCACCAATGGACAGATCATCCAAAAGGAAAATAAAAAATGAAACAGAAGCTTTAAATGACACATTACACAAGATGGACTTAATTGATATTTCTAGCACATTCCAACCAAAAAAACAGAATACACTTTCTTCTCAAGTGCTCATGGAACATTCTCCAGGATACTTCATATCTTGGGTCATAAATCAAGCCTCGGTAAATTTAAGAAAATTGAAATGGTATCAAATATCTTTTCTGACCACAGCACTATGAGACTAGATATCAATTACAGGAAAAAAATCTGGAAAAAATACAAACATAAGGAGGCTAAACAATACACTACTAAATAACCAAGCAATCACTGAATAAATCAAAGAGGAAATCAAAAAATACCTAGGAACAAATGACAATAAAAACACAACGACTCAAAACCTATGGG
Source organism: Phocoena phocoena (assembly GCF_963924675.1). Taxonomy (NCBI): domain Eukaryota; kingdom Metazoa; phylum Chordata; class Mammalia; order Artiodactyla; family Phocoenidae; genus Phocoena; species Phocoena phocoena. Next base: position 18,154,938 of record NC_089224.1, read on the forward strand.
ATGCAGCAAAAGCAGTTCTAAGAGGGAAGTTTATAGCAATACAATCCTATCTCAGGAAACAAGAAACATCTCAAATAAACAACCGAACCCTACACTTAAAGCCATTAGAGAAAGAAGAACAAAAAAATCTAAAATATAGCGGAGGAAAGAAATCATAAAGATCAGATCAGAAATAAATGAAAAAGAAATGAAGGAAACAATAACAAAGATCAATAAAACTAAAAGCTGGTTCTTTGAGAAGATAAACATAATTGATAAACCATTAGCCAGACTCATCAAGAAAAAATGGGAGAAGACTCAAATCAACAGAATTTGAAATGTAAAAGGACAAATAACAACTGACACTGCAGAAATACAAAGGATCATGAGAGATTACTACAAGCAACTCTATGCCAATAAAATGTACAACCTGGAAGAAATGGACAAATTCTCAGAAAAGCACAACTATCCAAGAATGAACCAGGAAGAAATAGAAAATATAAGGAGACCAATCAAAGCTCTGAAACTGAGACTGTGATTTAAAAATCTTCCAACAAACAAAAGCCCAGGACCAGATGGCTTCACAGGCGAATTCTATCAAACATTTAGAGAAGAGCTAACACCTATCCTTCTCAAATTCTTCCAAAACATAGCAGAGGGAGGAACACTCCCAAACTCATTCTGTGAGGCCACCATCACCTTGCTACCAAAACCAGACAAAGATTTCACAGAGAAAGAAAACTACATGCCAATACCACTGATGAACATAGATGCAAAAATGCTAAACCAAATACTAGCAAACAGAGTCCAACAGCACATTAAAAGGATCATACACCATGATCAAGTGAGGTTTCTCCCAGGAATGCAAGGATTTTTCAATATACACAAATTAATCAATGTGATAAGGTATTTTCACAAATTGAAGGAGGAAAACCATATGATCATCTCAATAGATGCAGAAAAAGCTTCTGACAAAATTCAACACCCATTTATGATAAAAACCCTCCAGAAAGTAGGCATAGAGGGAACTTAGCTCAACAAAATAAAGGACATATATGGCAAACCCACAGCCAACATCATTCTCAGTGGTGAAAAACTGAAACCATTTCCTCTAAGATCAGGAACAAGACAAGGTTGTCCACTCTCAAGACTAGTATTCAACATAGTTTTGGAAGTCCTAGCCATGGCAATCAGAGAAGAAAAAACAATAAAAGGAATCCAAATCAGAAAACAAGAAGTGAAGCTGTCACTCTTTGCAGATGACATGATACTATACATAGAGAATCCTAAAGATGCTACCAGAAAACTACTAGAGCTAATCAATGAATTTGGTAAAGTAGCAGGATAAAAAATTAATGCACAGAAATCTCTTGCATTCCTATACACTAATGATGAAAACTGTGAAAGAGAAATTAAGGAAACACTCCCATTTACCATTGCAACAAAAAGAATAAAATCTCTAGAAATAAACCTACCTAAGGAGACAAAAAAACCTCTATGCACAAAACTATATGACACTGATGAAAGAAATTAAAGATGATACAAACAGATGGAGAGATATACTGTGTTCTTGGCTTGAAAGAATGAACATTGTGAAAATGACTATACTACCCAAAGCAATCTACAGATTCAGGGTAATCCCTATCAGACTACCAATGGCAGTTTTCACAGAACTAGAACAAAAAAATTTACTATTTGTATGGAAACACAAAAGACCCCAAAGTAATCTTGAGAAAGAAAAATAGAGCTGTAGGAACCAGGCTCCCGACTTCAGACTATAATACAAAGCTACAGTAATCAAGACAGTATGGTACTAGCACAAAAACAGAAATATAGATCAATGGAACAGGATAGAAAGCCCAGAGATAAACCCACGCACATATGGTCACTTTATTTTTAATAAAGGAGGCAAGGATATACAATGAAGAAAACACAGCCTCTTCAATAAATGGTGCTGGGAAAGCTGGACAGCTACATGTTAAAGAATGAAATTAGAACACTCCCTAACTCCATACAAAAAAATAAACTCAAAATGGATTAAAGACCTAAATGTAAGGCCTGACACTATAAAACTCTTAGAGGAAAACACAGGCCGAACACTATGACATAAATCACAGTAAGATCCTTTTTGACCCACCTCCTAGAGAAATGGAAATAAAAACAAAAATAAACAAATGGGACCTAATGAAACTTAAAAGCTTTTGCACAGCAAAGGAAACCATAAACAAGATGAACAGACAACCCTCAGAATGGGAGAAAATATTTGCAAATGAAGCAACTGACAAAGGATTAATCCCCCAAATTTACAAGCAGCTCATGCAGCTCAATAACAAAAAAAAACAAACAACCCAATCCAAAAATGGGCAGATGACCTAAATAGACATTTCTCCAAAGAAGATATACAGATTGCCAACAAACACATGAAAGGATGCTCAACATCACTAATCATTAGAGAAATGCAAATCAAAACTACAATGATGTATCACCTCATACCAGTCAGAATGGCCATCATCAAAATATCTAGAAACAATAAATGCTGGAGAGGGTGTGGAGAAAAGGGAACCCTCTTGCACTGTTGGTGGGAATGTAAATTGATACAGCCACTATGGAGAACAATATGGAGGTTCTTTAAACAACTAAAAATAGAACTACCATATGACCCTGCAATCCCACGACTGGGCATATGCCCTGAGGAAACCATAATTCAAAAATGTCATGTACCACAATGTTCATTGCAGCTCTATTTACAATAGCCAGGACATGGAAGCAATCTAAGTGTCCATCGACAGATGAATGGATAAAGAAGATGTGGCACAATATATACAATGGAATATTACTCAGCCATAAAAAGAAATGAAATTGAGTTATTTGTATGTAGTGAGGTGGATGGACATAGAGTCTGTCATACAGAGTGAAGTAAGTCAGAAAGAGAAAAACAAATACCGTATGCTAACACATATGTATGCTAACACATATATAAATATGTGTTATATTATTATATATATAGTGTTATATATATGTGTTATATATATATAATATAATATAATATATATATTATATTATATTATATAGTGTTATATATATGTGTTATATATAGTTTTGAAGATCCTAGGGGCAGGACAGGAATAAAGATGCAGACATAGAGAATGGACTTGAGGACACGGGGAGAGGGAAGGGTAAGCTGGGACGAAGTGAGAGAGTGACATGGACATATATACACTACCAAAGGTAAAATAGATAGCTAGTGGGAAGCAGCCACATAACACAGGGAGATCAGCTCGGTGCTTTGTGACCACCTAGAAGGGTGGGATAGGGAGGGTGGGAGGGAGACACGAGAGGGAGGAGATATGGGGATGTATGTATATGTATAGCTGATTCACTTTGTTATAAAGCAGAAACTAACACCCATTGTAAAGCAATTATACTCCAATAAAGATGTTAAAAAAAAAAAAAACAATACTTAGTGACCCCTGGAGAAAGCATCCAGCCTGGCACGATCTCGTAGTCTTCCATTTACCATCTGGATCCTCTTCCTGAGCTGAGCCCACGTCGAAGTGTTGACCCACAGACTTCAGAGGAAATAAAATGGTGTTTTAAGCACCAAGTTTGGGGGGAGTATAAAGCAAAGATATTAATATAGGTGTATGTGGTTTCGTGTGTCTGTGAGAATAACTGAATGCTGTGTAGATATTGGCGTCAGAATTAGTTAAGTGAGCCAGATAGAGAAAGACAGATATAATATCGTTTATATATGGAATCTTAAAAAAAAAAGATACAAATGGACTTATTTACAAAACAGAAATAGATCCACAGACATAGAAAACAAACTTATGGTTACCAAAAGGGAAATGGGGGAGGGATAAATTAGGAATTTGGGATTAGCAGATACAAACTACTGTATATAAACTAGATAACAAACAAGGACCTACTGTAACGGACAGGGAACTATACTTAATATTTTGCAATAGCCTATAAGGGAAAGGACTCTGAAAAAGAATAGATCTATACATACATATATGTATAACAATCATTTTGCTATACACCTGAAACTAGCACAACATTGTAAATCAACTATACTTCAATAAAAAATTTTTTTAAATAGTGGTTTAAAAAAGAATTAGTTAAATGAATGAATGGATGAGTTCAAAGCCTTAATATGTTCCACTTCTAGATTTTGCCTTCTGAGTCCATTAGTATAGAATTTGTTTGGTGGAGCTGACTTTCCCCCTCTCTCTTTTCTGTCATCAAGAGAAAAGAGTAATTGGGACTTGAAAGAAATTTACCTGCTTCTTAGGAATGTCAGGGATGAAGAGGAAGGGCCCAGCCCATTGGTTTTTCTTCAATGCATGAAAGCCTCCAAGGTGTGGTGTCAGGAAAATGAACCAGAAACCAGGAAATGGCGGCTGGGGGCCTAATTTTATCCCTCATTGGCTGTGTCCTTGAACATGATCAGTTTCCTCTCTCTGGGCTTCAGTTTCCCTCTCTGTAAGTGAAAGCTTCAGTTAGCCTGAAGGTCCTCTCTCGTCCATAACATTACCCAAGCTGTTGCTGAGAATGTTTTAACACTTTTCATTCACCCCATGAAATATTGCTTTGAGGACTAGTTTCCAATTAGCATCATTTGGATGCCTCTGTCTTTGAGGGGACAGAAAATAGGACTCAGAAAAGGGAGCTGAGACCCCTTAGATTCTACCATAAAGCAGAAGGAGAGCCTCAGTTAGGATATAGGCACAACGGCTGCATTTTGGACATTGGTTCGGACACCTGGGTTACACTGGGTCTCATATCTTGAACGCTTATGCGGTCTGGCTAGCAAACTTCAGCCGGAATTTGCAGGAGATGATGGTTTATAAGAAGATCCTGAGTAGGCTTCAGAAACAGTTATGGGAAAAGATGACTCTTCATCTTATGTAAGTCTGATTGGAATGCTCAGAGAACAAATCATGCATGCCTTCTCCACCCTCCACCTATTGCCATCACTTTTCTGATGATTACTATGGCCAGCCATTATGGAAGGTCTGTCTTCCCAGCCACCTTACACCAGAGACATTATTTACCTCACTTTAAATGGGAAGAGATCGAAACTCAGAAAAATTGTCAAGTGTTCTGTAATTAAGAAACTTAAAGCCAAGGAGTAAAGCCAAATGTATCTGATTCAAAAACACAACCTTTTTCACCATATCATACAGTTCTTGGCACCATCCAGAGTCTTCTGTTTCCTGCCGAGCTAAGGCCAAGAGAAGACAGGGACTTTCACAGAAGAACATGCTTAGCACCTAAGTCAGAGGGCTGTTGTGAGAACTGAGGGCTATGAGTGGGACCGTCCTGATGCGGCTGTTTCATATCCACCTTGCCCAGAACCTGGGTTACATCCACTTCATCCCAAATTCTATCCCTCAAGAATATTGAGATACTGTATAATTCCAGTGAATAAAGATACATAAATGGCTGCAGAAGCTTGGAGTCTCTGTCTGAAGCCTCCTAAAATATGGCTTCAGTCCCTCCACCCGAACCAAAAGCAGTCAGAGAATCACTATATATTGGGCACATGGACAAGGAAATATAGGGCACAGTCCTTAACCCAAGGGAGCGTAACCTCCAGTCAACATAAAAACACTCAAAACATAAGTGCAGAGCTTTGTGGTACTAACTTACACTACAAGATGAATGAGAAAAGAAAGATCCTGAAGGACTGGAAGGGAAAGAGCAGTTTTCATGGAACAAAAAGAGTTTGAACTGAGCCTTGAAGGAAAAAGTGTTTGGGCCAGAGAAGAAGGAAGGGCCTACTTAGTAGTGGGAACAGCATGAGGGAAAGCCTGGTGGGGAGGAATGACCAGGCTTATGGGGAGGATAGTAGAATATAAACCTCCTGGGGCCTGGGACCTAGCAGGAGGAAACTGTGAGTGGCCCCATAGTGGGAGGGAAAGCCAGAGGTCAGCAAATGGGAGATGTTTGACACCCGGGCCCCATCCATCTCACTCAGAAGACTGAGTCATACCTTCTACCCACACAAACCTACAAGACAGATACATGCATGTGCACACGCGCGCGTGCGCGCGCACACACACACACACACACACACACACACACACACACACACACACACGCTTTGTGTTTGTTCCTGTCAGAAACCAGCCTGTGAGATTGCTATGGATTCCAGAGGAGGGTGGAGAGGACCAAGATAGCAGATTGTTAAGGCTCTAATTACATATCTTTGAGGTGGAAATTTAGTGAAACCACAGACTTGGAACAACATAAAAGTGCATAAAACATCCTCCTCCATTCATTATGCAAAACAATTGCTCATTTGCGGAGTCTAGATTACAGTAGAGAGCTTATAAATTGAGAAGATGGTGTTTTATGGATCCCCATAAGCAGTAGCACATTCTCATCACGAAGAGCATACCTGTTGTATGCAGCTGAACCAGTGCATGCGGTGGGTCCCCCGCCCACTGAGAGATGGCCTCCCAGTGCCGCTCACCTCCAGGAGCGATGAGGAAGGACCAGGACCAAGAGGAGCTCCCCAAGAGGACACGGCATAGAACCATCCTGGGCTCGCAGGGAAAAGCTTCCACCGAAGAGTCATTTATTATGATTAAAAACAATACAAATCTTTAAGATTGTCATATTGGGGGCAAAAAAGGACTTAGAAAAAGGAGTTGATACTTAGTGGCTAACAGAGTCATCTATTTGTGATTCAAGGGATTCCCTGGAAACTGGGTCCCCCAATTAAAAACAATCTTGAATCAAACTCACTTTAGTTTTTCTTTTTTTATATTTTATTATCTGCTTTCTTTTTCCTTTACATAAAATTGCTTTGAGGAATGATTAAGTCTCAAGAAGAACATTTCTCAAAGTATGTTCTTGTGGAATACTAGTTTACAAGGAAAAAAAAATGTTTGGTGGTTAAATACATTTAGGAAATTTTAGATTAAATTCATGCCCCATCCATACCACTTCCCTTTGAATGTATATGAACATTAACATTAATGTGTTAAAGGCTCTCAAAAGTCTTGCAATAAAGAAATTTAAATTTGTTTAATTTTACTCAGCGTTTCTAAAATTTAAGTAATCAAGAAATCTGATTTTTTTTTGTTAGTTTGCTTTGTTTTTGTTTGTTTGTTTACAAAACATCTATTATCATCCTGAGCAACCAGTGTTTTATACAAAAAGCTTTGAGAAATAATTACTTTTGGGGCTGGTTTTCCAGTTTCTGTCTTTGGATATAAATTTGAAAATTGTTCAGTGATTTTTCGAGACCTATTACTTGATCCTTTTGTTTTAGTGCATCCTGGTAATGTTCTGTCCTAATCTTATTATATAGAGTTGCATTACTTACTCATAAAGAGATTCAATTAGCAGGTTTCTGGGTGGAACTAGGTGACTTTTGAATCACAGGTTTCCGGAGACTTAAAAAGTCACATCCTTGTCCGCAGAGAGGGATATAGAATCAGAGTGCTCCGGTCAGAGGCACTCAGCACACCTGGGTACAAAAGGGAAGACGTATTAGAGTGTCCTGTGTATATATGTTTAAAAATGATGGTGAAACGGAAAACAACACAAAAGCCCATCCATTGAAAAATGGATAAACAAGCTGGTATATCCATACAGTGGAATGCTACCCATCTATTGAAAGGGTAAACCATGATGCAGACAACAGCTTGAATGAATCTCAACATTATCATGTTGAATAAAAGTACATACTATACAATTCATTCATATAAAATTCTAGGAAATGCAGACTAAGCTATAGTGAAAGAAAACAGATCAGGGGTAGCCTGGGGAATGGAAGTAGAGGCAGGGAAGGGACACCAGGAAATCTTTAGACGTGGGTAATGAAAATGTTTGTTATCTTAATTGTGGTAATGATTTTATGGCTGTACACATACGTCGAAACATTAACCTGTATACTTACATATGTATGGTTTATTGCATATAAGCAATATCTCAAAAGAATTCCAAAAATAAATTTAAATAAATAAAATGAAATAAATAAGAGATTTTGAAATTTTCTCCAGGAAAAAAAAAATGATGAGCTATCTGTGCCTGGCTTGCCTCTGATTAATGTTTCTGATCATCAGTGATTTTCAGATAATCAAAGTTGGAAAACAGATGAGTGAATGAGTTCAGGGCCTTGATAGGCTCCATTTGTAGACATTGCCTCCTAAGCCCCTTTATAGACCATTCAGGCAAAGGGAACTCTGTTTTTCTGTCATTATTTTCTCATCAATGGAAGAGGCCTTCAAAGAATTTCTTCTGGTTCCTAGAAACTTCAGGGATGCCAAGAAGGGACCTGTCCATTGCCGTTTCGTTGATGACACAGTTTCTCCAGAGCTAGTGTGGTGTAGGGGACCAGACCTCTCTGGTCCAACCTTGGCTCACCCTCACTGGCTGAGCATCCTGCATGTGGTCATTTCCTCTCACTGTGTCTTTGGGAAATCAGACACTTCAAAGATGTAACAGATTTCAAGGATTAAAAAGACAGCTCAGGACTTCGCTGGTGGCACAGTGGTTAAGAATCTGCCTGCCAGTGCAGAGGACATGGGTTCGAGCCCTGGTCCGGGAAGATCCCACATGCCGCAGATCAACTAAGCCTGTACGCTACAACTACTGAGCCTGCGCTCTAGAGCCCATGAGCCACAACTACCGAGCCCACGTGCTGCAACTACTGAAACCCGTGCGCCTATGGCCTGTGGTCCGCACTGAGAAGCCCACACACCACAACAGAAAATAGCTCCTGCTCGCCGCACTAGAGAAAGCCCACACGCAGCAACGAAGACCCAACGCAGCCAAAAATAAAATAAATTAAAAAAAAAAAAGACAGCTCACCTTAGGGAAACCAAAGCACGAAAAGAGTTTCATTTCTAAAATGAAAGGGTGGTAATGTTCCTTCTTGTTATGACATTTTATGATTCTTTGAATTTTTCTCTGCAAGTGAGAATGGCACTGTGGGAACTCTAAATGGATGGATAAGAGCTTGAAGAAGAGGAAAGAGAGATGGATGGGGACAAAAATGGGAAATGGCCACTTTGAGTGCTAGGAGACTGGTCTTCGTAGTCGTACAGACCTTAGCTTCCCCCCCAGGACAGATCTTTGACAAGCCGCTGTGACCTTGAGCAAATTCACAGCTCTGAGTCTCCTCTGCAAACTAGAATTATTAGTAATCGTTATTAGAATCGTATTAGAATCGTTATTCTCAAAAGTAAATGAACAAAACGTTTGTAAAAATTCCCAGCGCAATGCCCATCCTATATTAGGGGTAAAACGTCATTTCATTCCCCACCTTCCAGAGACAAATAGCCCATTAAGCATTTTGCTAAGAGGAGTCCCACAAGTTCACTGGCAAATATAGGTCCATGTGTCCCAAATTCTCAAAGCTGATTCAATGGCAAAGCCTGAGCTCTCCCCAAACCATGAGGCTCCTAGATCTCCATCTGTGCTTAACTGATCCATTTAAGGCATTTTTCCCTGGTAACGCATTGCCTCTGGGAAGGACCCCACTAATGTAGCAGGGCTTTCCCCCCAGCCACGGAGTTCTTTCCTTCCATCCCCCTTCTCCAAGCTCTACAGGGCCTTTTCTGGCATTTTGTCCTCTGCTGCCCACCACCCCCACTCCATCTTCAAACTTGCTTCCTTTCCTTCCTTCCCCCTCCTTGCTTTTTTTTTTTTGGTGTGGACCATTTCTAAAGTCTTTATTGAATATGTTACAATATTGCCACTGGACCACCAGGGAAGTCCCCCTCCTTGATTTTTAAGGGACAGCCAGGTCTCAGGCACTTCTAGGGATCAGGCTGGTGAAAACAGGTGGATGATGTCAAATAAGGGGACAGGAATTTGTGTGTCTCATTAAATTAAGTCTATTAGAGAAGGAAGGCTCTTTGGGGTGTATATTCGTTTCCTGTGGCTTGCATCACAAAGAACCAAAGACCAGATGGCTGAAAACAACAAGAAGCTATTTTGCCACAGTTCTGGAGGCCAGAAGTCTGAACTCAAGGTGTCAGCAGGGCTGTGTTTTCTCTGACAGCTCAAGGGAGACTCCCCCTCGCCTTTTCCAGCTTCTGGTGGACACTGGCAATCCCTGGCTTCCTACTCTATAGACTCAACACTGTAATCCCTGCCTCTACTATGACATGTCATTTTCCCTATGGGTATTTTCCCTGTGGGTCTTTCTGTCCCTGAGTCTCTGTTTCCTTTCTTTTCTTATAAGGACACCAGTCATATTAGATGAACTCCTCTTAATTACACCTGCAAAGACCCTGTTTCCAAATAAGGTCACATTCTGAGGTCTGGGTGGACATTAATTTGGAGGGAGGGGGACAATATTCAATAGGGTCCTTGGTGTCCAATCCACCCGAAGGGAATAAATCCTAGAGATTAAAGTGACTTGGTCTAGATTACAGGGCCAATTAATGGCAAAGCTAAGACTGTAGTTCAGGCCTTTTGCTTCCATATCCAGACTGATTTCTAAGGCACCTATATGTCTCTAACGAGCACCAACTTGGCTCCAAGCTCAGGGTGGGGAAGAAGGATGATTTTGTTTTTGGAGGCTTCCTGCATTGAACTAGGCTTATAATAATAATAACCAATATGCACTGGGCTTTGGAGGCATGATCTCTAATCTCTATGACAATAGTTAACACACTCAGAGAGCTCACTATGGGCCAGTCACTACTCCTAGCACTTAAATGTGTATTAACTTATTAATCCTCCCAACAAGCTGATGTCTGAATCCAAAGCCCATACCCTTCCTCTAGCACCAAGCTGCCTTCAACAAGAACTTTGAAACCATGGCACTTTAGACAATGCCTCTCCATCCACACCAGATGCCTGTGAGTGATTGAAAGCTCAGCTGGAACTTGAAAATTCCTAGTCTGGGGATGAGATAAACACATAGGGCAGCTGTCTATCCAAAGGCCAGCTGTCAGGCAATTAGTTGGGAAACTTCCAAAGCCAAATCTTTAGATGTGCCTACAGATTGAGACAAGGAAGGGTCAGTTAAGCCCATTCCAGCTGATTGCTGTGGTTTCTGGCCAGGATAGCTGACAGATGTGCACCAGCAGCCCCTGCTAGTCAAGGTGCAGATATGGGACAAATCTCTCCGGCCTGATGCAGCTCTGAGACAGGGAGGGGCAGAGAGGAGGAGAGCAGCTCAGATTTTAAGGACTGCTGTTTGGATCCCAGTGGCACCAGCTTACCGCTCCTTACATGCTGTGGGACTATGGTCAGTAATCAACTATTATCCAATGGCATCAATTAAAGCCAAGGAAAGGGCTCAGTGGGATGCACTGTCTCTCGGAGAGAGAGTGCAGAAGGAGGGGATGGCCATCTCCTCCTGGGCGTTTGGAGATAGAAAGTGCTTTGGGATGCCATAGGGGATAAAAAAGGAAATGGTATTTCCTTTGCCTCTGCCACTCCCTTTGTAATGATAGTTCTTATTTGAGGAAAGGCATATGTAAAGGATTTGGGCTCTGGAGAGGATTTTTGAGGTCATACCCTGGGTTGCTGGACCAGGTTTTTGGAGGCGTCTGAACATACAGCTACTGGTGTACATTAAGAGAACAGAAGTGATTTTTTCATTTGTTAAGGAGAATAAGGAAGCAGCCAAGTGCACCGACCTGGAGTCTTGAGACCTTTGGCCCCATGGCGGCTTTACCATCACCTTGCCGTGTGACCTTGGAGATACACTTTAACCTCACTGTGTGTGAGATTCCTCACTTTTCAAGTAATGATAACGATGCATGTTTGATCCTTCTCTATGGGCTATTGTGATACTCAAATAGGACAATATACACAAAAGCATTTTGAAAAGCACAATTTTAATAGTGGGGACAAAATGTACTGATGATGATGACTAAGGGCCCAAAGGAGCTGCTCAGCTACCAACTAACCAGCTGTGGGAAGCTGGGAAAGTCGTCATAAAACTCTAATAGTGCACTATGGCCTTGGGTCACAGAGTTTTTGCAAATCTAACCAAAGAAATGGACTCAAGACCCCAGAAAAATGCCCAAGGAGTCAATAATGTTTGCACACAGCCCCAGAAGAGTCCCAACCTATCTGTGGGCCTCTAGCAAGTCCCTAGACCCCTAGATTGAAAGCACCTGCCCCCAGAAGCAGGCGTACAATTCCTGCAGCCCCGACTCGGTTAATATACCTTAACAAAGAGCATCTCAATGTTACTGGGAACCATAGCAGATTGAAAGTGAAGAAATATATTATTTCTGCTATTTATCAGGATCATCACAAAAGTAATACTGCACGGGGTCTATTTTTCAAGCAGTACTTGAGGGTCATGTACAGCACTTTCCCGAGCATGTTCTAAGCTACAGCTAGTTCTTCTCTAGCTTACCCATCCATATGCTCCCATCTCCTTCCTGTCTTTCAGAGATTCATCAACATCGCTGGGCACAGAGAGCCACACGTGCTGTTCTCAGCACAGTCATGGATTGATTTCCTTTTTATAGCATTGCTGTCATTTCAGTGGGATTTGGGAGGCAGGGGAGGCAAGCATGTGAACTCAGGCTGGAGCCAGAAGCGCCTCACGTTTTTTAGGTTATGTCAACTTCCCACTGCTCCACACCTGGAAGGCCAGATGTGAGACAGCACCTTGGTTTGCTTTTGCAGCGTCACATCAGGCCATCCATCTGATTGCCCATCAGCAACCCCTGAGTGCCGGCGTCCATGCAAGGCACCATCCAGCCACCGTGAGCCAAGGCAGGAACAGGCACAGAACAGCTGCAGACCGATCTGAGGTGATATACCTAGAGCAGGAATGTCTTGACATCACAGGGGACCATTCCCAGCAGTGTGTGTGTCCCACGTGGATGAGATGACTAATGCATTCACCCGTGGGACGATGCAGTCTCTGCTGTTTGGGCAGATGTGAGCGCCCATTCCACGTCTAGGATGTGGGCTTGCACTGGAGGGGCAGCACAGCACAAAGGGCTAGAAAGCAGACCCCAGAGGTATTCACTAGCTGTGCAACATTGAACATATTTCCTAGCCTTTCTGTGCCTCAGCATCGTCAACTGTAAAATAGGGACGATTTAATCCTCACTTCATACAGCTGCTATGAAAATTAAATGGGTTAATACATATGAAGTGCTTAGAACAATGTCTAGTGAGTGTAGTAACTGCTCAATAAGTGAAATTTATTTGAGAATGGGGATAAAGAGGTGCTAGGGACTGAATGTTTGTGGCCCCCTAAAATTCATAAGTTGAAGCCCTAACCCTCAGTGTGATGGAGATGAGGAGACTTGGAGGTGAGCTTTTGGGGAGATAATTAAGTTTAGATGAGTCGTGAGACTGGAGGCCCCATGAAGAAACTAGTTTCTTTGTGAGGGAGACAGACCAGAGCTTGCCGTCCCTCCAACATGCGAGGACAGAGTGAGAAGGTAGAAGAGCCTCCCTGAGAACAGAATCTGCTGGCATCTTGATCTTGGACTTCCAGCCTCCAGAACTGTGAGAAATCAAAGCCTGTTGTCTAAGCCCACCAGTCTATGGTGGTATGTGATAGTAGCCCAAGCTGACTAATACAGGGGTCATATTAGTCAGAGTCCTCCAGGGACAGCCAATATGGTGTGTGTGTTGTGTGTGTATTAAGAAATTGGCTCATGTGATTGTTTGGGCTGGCAAGTCTGAATTCTGCAGGATAGGATGGCTGGCTAGAGACCTCTGGAAGAGTTGATGTTGCAGCTTGAGTCGGAAAACAGGCTGGAGGCAGAATTCTCTTTTCCTCAAGGACCTCAATCTGTTTTCGCTTAAGGCCTTTGACTGATTGGATGAGGCCTGCCACACTATGAAGATTAATCCACTTTACACAAAGTCCACAGATTTAAATGTTAATCTCATCTAAAAACTACCTACACAGAAACATCTAGACTGGTGTTTGACCAACTATCTAGGTACTGTGGCCTCACCAGGTTGACACCTACTGGCGTGTAGAATTAACTGTCACAGGGGGACTGAAGGTAAGCAGTGTACAGGTCCCCATGTGCACACCTCGGATACACTTCCTCAGACACACACCACATACTTAAAATGCCACAAAGACCAACGCTGTCTCTGGAGCCGGGGCTCCTGCATCTAGATTTGCAGAAGGTAATTGCAGAGGGATGCCCAGGCCTGTGTTATTAGCACATTCAGAGCAGCAGCTCTCACAGAAGCCAGATGGCAAACACTTGCTTTGGGGGCAAGTGCAGACTTGGGGCCCTACATCTTGGACAAGACCCAAGAGGCTGCCCCTCAGGCATCCACCTTCCCAATAACTATACTTTCCTCTTACTGCTTTGCCTACATTATCTCCTCTGGTCCACATGGTCTCCTAGGGAGAAGGCTGGGTGGGGATTATCATGTCTTTTTCATGGAGGCATGTTTAAAACTAGAGGCTACACAACTAATAAGGACCGAATCTGGACTAGACGTTCGCTTTTCTGACCCCTACTTCAGGGCACTTTTCCACTACATCAGTGTCCTCCAAGCCCACAAGCAGAGTCAGCCTGTGATGTCGGGGGAAGGGACCAAAGGGATTAAGAGGAAGTAAAGAGGGTTTGTGTTATTAACTCAAGCAAATCAGTTCACCCATCTGAGCCTCAGTTTCTTCAAATGCAATATGAAACAACTAGGCCATAGGTTCCTAAGGATGGAAACCTCATCTTTTCTCTCTTAATATGTCCCCTGCCCAGCCTGTTATGTAGAAAGCATTTGGTCAATGCCGGCTGAATTAAATGGGGGTTAGGAGGCTGTACTAGTTTGCTAGGTCTGCCATAACAAAGTACTGAAGATTGGGTGCCTTAACCAATGGAAATTTATTTTCTCACAATTCTGGAGGCTGGAAGTCCAAGATCAAGGTATCAGCAAGGGTTGGTCTCTTCTGAGGCCTCTGTCCTTGGCTTGTAGATGGCTGACTTCTCCCTGTGTCTTCACATGGTCTCTTCTCTCTTCACATGTGCCCTAATCTCCTCTTCTTATAAGGACACCAACCATATTGGACTAGGGCCCACCCTACTAATCTCATTTTAACCTAATTACCTATTTAAGTTCCTACTATCTCCAAATATAATCATGCTCTGAGGTACTACTGGGGGTTAGGTCTTTGACATAGAAATTTGGGGAGGATCTAAATCAGCTCAGATCCGGGGCTTGTTGGTCTCTAGAGTCATTCCAGCTCTGACATTTGATATCTCTGATGGTGAACCAGGAACTTTTTTAGATCAGTTTTAGATTCACAGCAAAATTGAAAGGAAGGTACGCATTTGATGGCTAGGCATTTATCCCTTTAATGAACAGTTCTTGGTAAAAATGAGCATGTTAAAGTCACCAATAAGAGAACAAAGAACCCAATTTTAAAAATAGGCCAAAGTCCTTAACAGACACCTTATCAAAGGAGATTAACAGATGGCCAATAAGCATATGAAAATATATTCAAATCATATGTCATCAAGGAAATGCAAATTAAAACAACAAGATACCACTACACACCTACTAGAATGGCCAAAATCTGGAAACTTGACAACCCCAAATGCGGGTGGAGATGTGAGGCAAGAAGAACTCTCACTCATTGATGATGGGCGTGCAAAATGGCACAGCCACTTTGGAAGACAGTTTGGTGGTCTCTCCCAAAACTTATCATACTCTTGCCAAACAGTCTAGCAATTGCTGTCCTTGGTATTTACCCCAAAGAGCTGAAAGCATGTCCACACAAAAACCTGCACATGGATACTTACAGCAGCTTTATTCTTAATTGTCAACACTTGGAAGCAACCAGCACATCCTGCAGGTGAATGAACAAACTGTGGCACAACCAGAGAATGGAATATTATTCGGCGCTAAAGAGAATTTAGTTATCAAGACATGAAAAGATATGGAGGAACCTTAAAAGCATATTCCTCGGTGAAGGAAGCCGATCTGAAATGGCTACATTCTGCATGAGCCCAACTATATCACATTCTGGAAATGGCAAAACTATGAAGACAATAAAAAGATGAGCAATTGCTAGGGGTTGAGGGAAGGAAGGAATGAACATGTGGGGCATGGAGGATTTTTTAAGACAGTGAAAAAGTTGGTATGATACTATAATGATGGAATGTCATTATGCATTTGTCTAAACCTGTATAATGTACAACACCAAGAGTGAACCCTAATGTAAACTATGGACGTTGGATGATAATGATGTATCAATGAAGGTTCATCAATTGGAACAATGTACCATTCTAATGCGGGATGTTGATTAATGGGGGAGGCTATGCATGTGGTGGGGTGGTCAGAGGGGTTACAGAGACTCCGTGCCTTCCTTTCAATTTTGCTGTGAATCTAAAACTGATCAAAAAAAATAAAGCCCTATAATAACAATAATGATAATAATAATAAAACCCCTTGTTTTTATAATCATCATCCTGGAAATGGGTAAAATCAGGGGAAAAAAGATTAGTGCGTCATCCAGCGACGTTTTGCCTTCAGGAAGAAACTGCCTGGTGTCAACCAGCCAAACAAAGCATCCAGGCTTTGAAAATAATGAGGGAGGAGCCAATCAGTATAATTTATTATTATTACTAAGAGAACACTGCCATTTTAAATATTTTAAAACCATCTAAAACAGTGTGTTTGGGAGCTTATCTGTCAAATACAGTTGTGCTGAATTTTTTTAAAATGAGGCTGGGAACGTATGTATATGTACACCTGATTCACTTTGTTATAAAGCAGAAACTAACACACCATTGTAAATCAATTATACTCCAATAAAGGTGTAAAAATAAAATAAAATAAAATGAGGATGTCAGGGCACTGTAGTTTGCCTCTAGATACGGAATGTGGTTGGATGGGGCCTGGATGCCTTGATTGGGTGGTACAGCCGTGCAGCGGATACTCCTCAGCAATAAAAAGGTGTGAACTATGGATTCATGCAAGTACTGGATGAATCTCAAAGTAATATGCTGTTCTTAACTGGGAGCAGTCACGACAAGGACGAAGGACTGTTTCTGGATGCAGACACAGTTGTGCTGGAGATGTAAAATCTCTTAGCAACTGAATGGATGCATTGTTTCCTTTTTTATTTTAAGTAGGAACTTGTTTTCTACAACTAACATACTTGAATTAGTAATACACTTAGTGAGAAGCTGATAAAAGAGTACTTACTATATGAATCTATTTACATAAAGTCTAGAAAATGCCACCAGGTGGAGAGTGAGGGAAAGCTGATAATGGTGTCTGGGCAGCTGGGTTCAGGGAGAGATGGGACGGCAGATTACAAGAGGCATGAGGAGGCTTTGGAGGTGATGGACCATGGTCACCATCTTGATTGTGCAGCTGGTTTCACAGATGTACGCATCTGGCAAATCTTATCAAGGATTACACTTTTTTTTTTTAATTGTATAGTTGATTTACAATGTTTTAGATGTACAGCACAGTGATTCAGTTATATATATTTATATTCTTTTTCAGATTCTCTTCCATTATAGGTTATTACAAGATACTGAATACAGCTCCCTGTGCTATACAGTAGGTCCTTGTTGTTTATCTATTATATATAGTAGTGTGTACCTGTTAATCTCAAATTCCCAATTTGTCCTTCCCCCCTTTCCCCTTTTGTAACCATAAGTTTATTTTCTACCTCAGTGAATCTGTTTCTGTTTGTAAGTAAGTTCATTTGTATTATATTTTTTAGATTCCACATATAAGTGATATCATATGATATTTGTCTTTGACTTACTTCACATAATATGATAATCTCTAGATCCATCCACATTGCTGCAAATGGCATTATTTCATTCTTTTTTATGGCTGAATGGTATTCCATTGTATTGAGATATATATATATATATATATATATATATATATATATATATATATATATATATACACACACACACCATATCTTTCAAGGAGTACACTTTAAACAGGTATTGTTTATTGTATGTCAATTACAGCTCAATAAAGCTGTTGGAAAGGAGTGGCTGGAGGAATGGTAAGTGTTTTATCAGAGTAAAGCGTTTACAGCTTAAGGCCTGAAGAGAGGAATACCCAGAAGATAAGAGACAATTTGCCTCTAGATTCCTGAGAGGTTCCAGGAACCCAAAAAGCAGGGTTGAGAAGCGGGGTGGACAAAAGTCCATACACAGAGCGCCTGGACCCCCAGGTCCCTACCCTACCTCATCCACAGTGGTACCTGCTCCTCCAAGATCGGACTCAGGACAAAATGACCCAGCCCGAGGTCCCTCAGGGAGGCTAGATTCAGGTATTCTAACTGAGGAAAAGCCATGGGTGTGATCTTTAAAGCCGGTGAAACCCGATTGTCCATCTGTGTAGCTCATCAGGATTTCCTCATCTTTAAGAAATCTGACAAAAGGAGGCCCAGAGGACCCCAATGAAGCCAGCCTGAGGGGCCTCAATGCTTGCGGGAGAATGTCCCCACTGCCCTGTGCGGAGGGCAGTGCTCCTCCAAGGCCCTGCCTGGGATATTGTGGTCCCCTGGGCCTCTCCTCTAACATCCACTGTCATTTCCCCTGCCACGTTGTCAACCAGCTGTTCTAGGCACAGAAGAGAGTTCAGGAGCATGGCTCTAAGTCAGCCCATGTAGTTCAAGTGCAGGCTCCAGCCTTGACCAAGAGCAAGCGTCTTACGCTGTGTGCTCTCCGGCCCCATCGAAAGCAGGGATAACAACAGCACAGAGCCACTGAGTGAGCGGTGCCCACGCTTAGAGCCCTGCCTGTTCCTGGAAGGATCCATAACTGTCAGCACTTTTGGCCTATTCCAGGGAGGTTTACACTAGATGTCTTCCATGTTCCTTTTTCTGGTTTAACTGCATATTCTCTTTTAGGTCTTCAGACCGTGTCTGTCCCCTAGGTGGCCACTAGCTTCTGAGTTTAAACCTATGCTCATGGACTTCTGAACTCCACTGAAACAGTTTCCTAAGGAGCCAGCTATCTTCCAGGGACCTCGACTTTCCCTCCCTGTCTCGCTCCCCTTCCCACCACCCCTGCCAAGGTGTGCGCACCTCCCTGTTCCCACCCCCAACTCCAAGCATCAGGACCACCCAGTGCTCATTCCTGACCTGGGTCTCCAGGCCCCTGCCGGGAAGGGGGCCACCCCTGCTGGACACACTTCTCAGCTTCAATCCTTCATTCCACACCATTAGCATACCCAATAATCTAATTCTACTTTGATTACTTCCATTTGTTATTTCTAATAGTTTGTTATTTCATTTTCACACACAGGATCTGGGGGGAGATCTTTGTTTTCATGAAACCCACTATCATCATTAGAAACTGTTGCTGACAAAAATGCAGATCTGACGGTGTGTGCAAGACGTTACCTGATACAGGAAAGAGGAGCCAGGCGACAGAGATGGTTAAAAGGCCTGGGACTGCCTTTCATGAAACTGTAAACACCGTATCTGCGTCCAGCAAACTACCCAACTCCAGCATGTGCAACCTGGGGGTGGGAAGGGAGGCGGAGGTGAGGCACCTGACAGACTCTAAGTAAACTTTCCCTCAGCACTCACCTGCTGTGATTTCTTCCTTGTTGTGACAACACAGGTTTGTTTATTTTTTGAATGTGAGAGGGAGAGGCTGAAGGTATGAGCGGTGGGTAGATGCTGGCAGAGTATGGCCTGGGTTTGCAACATGGCTCTGCTCTTAAACCTCTGTCGACTTCAAGCAAGGCACTTCCCTTCCCTGGACCCCAGTTTTCTCATCTGTAAAATGGTGCCATTAATAGTACCTTTCTCATAAAATTGTTACAAAGAATGCACCAGTTAATCCACACTCTGTTATATTGGGTGTTTTATCTAGTCCAAAATTTTCTAATTTACAGAGAGAGGGGGAGATTCAGAGAGGAATTGAGAGAGACCAATAGCACTCACGAAAGGTTGAAGGGCTCTCTATCGTACCCTGGGGACCAAATCCAAATCTCCAGGCCCCTTGTTCACAAACTTCCATGCCAGGCCCTAAGCATAGTCTATTAAAATGTAGGGCTTCCCTGGTGGCGCAGTGGTTGAGAATCCGCCTGCCGATGCAGGGGACGCGGGTTCGTGACCCGGTCCAGGAAGATTCCACATGCTGCGGGGCGGCTGGGCCCGTGAGCCATGGCCGCTGAGCCTGCGCATCTGGAGCCTGTGCTCCGCAACGGGAGAGGCCACAACAGTGAGAGGCCCGCCTATCGCAAAAAATAAAATAAAATAAAATGTAAATGTTCCCCAGGAGGTCTCACTCCCAGTTATTAGCATCTTAATATTAGTGATGTGAATTAGTCTAACATCTTTTTTGTTAATTGCACTCTGTCTGGTTGGACTGGGGTGCAGGAGGGGTAGGAGAGGGGCAGACTTTGTCTGTGATTTTGGCGGCCTCCCTCAAACTACAGTTTGCCTCAGAAAAAAGGCACCCCCTCTCCTGCTCTCATGGAACAAGGTTGAGATTGAAGTCCTAGGGTCGGATGGCCCAGTGAGAGCGCTGCTCCCAGCAGCCTGCATTTGGGATCTGAACACCTCAGAGAAGGAAACTCGGACCAGGTCCTGATCCCAGACTAGACTCTGAGGCATGGGTGAGCATGTGGGCCGGAGAAGGAGGACAGGACCACTAGGAAAGCTCTAGCAGCCGCCCAGGCGAGACAAGGCATGGGCTGACCATCCGATCCTTCTTTCACTTATTCATCCCTCAGCTGAATGTATGAGCACCTACTCTGAGCTGAAGATGAATGACAGTCCCAGACCTCAGAGCAGGGATGCTCTGATCATCCTGTACCACTGGCAGCCTCATGGACTCCTGATGCTGAGGGGGAAGTTTAATCCATGCCTTGAAACCCTGGGAACATCCCTGTCAACCAAACGACTGAGATGGAGCCAGAAAACCCACTGAAAATTGTGCAGCTCCTTCCTTCAAGGAAACAAGAGCTAAATAATGGGCTCCCTCCCCATCCCTGCTTCTTAGAGAGAAAATAAACACCATGGGTTGTTTTTCTTCTTAATTAAACTCTCTAAGTTTAGATCTGCTTCTTTGAGCTCCTAATCTAAGAACAGTGGACTAGAGAAAATACAAGAAGGAAAATATTCTGTCAAAGAGAGGATGCCATCTTTTTATTATTCAACTCACATTTTCAAGGATTTAGTATGGCTTGAAAAGAATCTTCCATTTGATCCTCATAAATTCTATAAAGGCTGAAGATTACAGCATATGTTTGTTTACTACCCAAGGCCAATATGGGGGCAGGACTGGGATTTGAAGTCAGTCCTGGCTGACCCCAGAGCCCAGGCTCTTCCTGGGGTGAGGCTGTACAGGTCTCTCCACAGCCCACCAGTTGGCCTCCACCCTCACCCCACATCCAGGCCCCAGGTCCGTAGCCCCTCTGTCCTCAGATGCATCTTGTCTTATCTCCATGAAGAAACCCCATCCTGCAACAGTGGTCCCCATCCATCCTTTAGAGTTACCAAATCATCCATTATCCCCACCAAATAGTCTCTCTTGTTTAAGAACATTCAGCAAACCAAAAAGACATCATGAATTCTATGATGCTTTTAAATGCATCTATATTTTAGTAATCACAACAGTATCTATGCACACTTGAAAAACAGTTTCGCAGGGAAACGAAATATTTTCGCAGGAAAACTAAAATATTCCCTTTGCCTCTGAATTAGAAAATCCCTTGAAATAATTCACCTTGAAGTCCCCAGGTGTTCGGACTAGCTGAGGACACTGCTTTCCATCCCATAATCTCTCCTACCTGTTGAACCAGCAGGGAAATCTAGTACTTGCAAGGTACCTTTTGGTTTTCTTTTTTTTTCTTCTTCTTCTTTATTACAAGCTAGAATTGCACCCCCAGCACAGTCAGTGCTGTCCAACCCTCTCCTGGCCTTCACACACAGGGCCTCGTGCCCAAACTTACTCTGACCATCTCTTCTTTCCTTAGCAATAAATGACACGATGGCAAAAGCAATATTTTTATAGTACCTGACAGTTTACACAGCATATTTACCTATATTGACTCCCTTCATACTCAAATTGACCCAGGTGGGTTTTATTACTGCTATTTTTCTCAAAAACACTGAGGTTCAGAAAGATTTAAGCAACTTGCTCAAGTATGCTCAGCTCATGGGTGGGAAAGAAAGGTCCAGAACTGTAGGTGTGCTTCATTCCCTCCCTAGAGCCTACCCCACCCCTGCCCATCGCCTCCCTTATGGCCATGGTGATGGTGGTTTCCTGGCCAGCTCGGAGCAGGGGCCCTGGCTTGCTGGCACGGGTGGAACACCCACGTGCCTGAGTCCCTGCCCGCACAACCTCATTCTCCAGCCGTTTTGGTTTATGAGGTGTCACATCAGCATGAAAGGACAGCCCTGCTGGTGGTAGGGACAGTTCTGCTCTCTATTTCCCATCCCAAGAGGCTTCAGGAGACACGGGAACAGCCTTTGTGCAGAAGGAATGACTGCTCTAGGCAGCAAAGGATCACGGCAGCAGCCTTGGGAGGAGAGCGACTGCCGAGGGTGTTCTAACCAGCTAAGCCTGAGAAGCTTCTCCTGGACCGTTTACTGTGGAGTACTCATTCCCCTGAAGCCTCGAGCCAGAACACACAGAGTCTGGGGAAGTGCTTCCTTCATTCTCCCTGAGCACTGTCTTCGCTTCCAGAGCATCCCTTCCAAATGGCCCTCCCACCTACAGCCGAAATCTCACCTGTGGTGTCCAGGCACCCAGCATGGGCCAGCCTGCCTGCAAGGGTTCTTCCCTACCCCCGCCCCACCCGGCAAAGATCTCAGCAGCAGGGCTGGCTGCCGCACTCTGGTGTTAATCCTGAGTGCCCTCCAAGCCCCCCCACCCCCGCCCGGTTAATTGCCAAACAAACAGCTGCCTAACAAGGAGGTGTCTCTCCTCCCCTTCCCAGTAGAACAGAGATTTGGGACTGAGTTTGCACCTTGAGGCCCAACGGCTGTGGCCCATCTGGTCTTTCTCCCTCCTCCTTCGACACTAAACAGTTTCAGGCAGGAGATGGCCAGCTGGGCAGAGGCCTTTGGAGACCCCTCCCCCTAGACTCACCGGAGTGAGAACCCACCCCCATTCAAAGACTGACAGGGACCATCTGTGTCTGACCCCTGGGAATCAGGCAGGCAGTGCCCCTAGACTCCGGGGGCCTCCAAGCTGTGAGGAAATTCTGCCAAGCCCCCAGCTCCTCCCCCCAAATCCCCTGACACCAAATATAACCAGCAATTCTCTGCCTTCCCCCACCTGCCTGAACCAGAGAGCCAGGGCCAAGCCAGTCTAATTTCCTGCACCCCACCCTGGGGAAATGCAACTGCATTAGGGCAGGAGAGAAGATTTTGGTTACTGATTCTACAGCTCCTGGGGGGATCCAGACAATTCAGGCTGCTGACACAGGAGAGATGAAAAGAAGACTGAGGAACAGAAACCAGGATGAAGCCTCCAGTCCGCAACTTGGACAAAAGGGGTGTCCGTCCGTAGTGAGAGCACAGAGCAAGGAGAAATCCTGCAATTTCACTCACACAGCTTCACCTGCCCTAAAATTCTAGAGAAGAAAAAAAATCACATTCTCCTTTAGTCCAAACCTTTTATTCTAAAGATGAGAAAACAGAACCTCAGCAATGAGGGTGACAGTCACAGCTCATGGCATATCCAGGACATGAAGCCATCTCTCCTGACTCCCAGGCCTGTGCTTTCCTCCCTCATTTCCTGTTGACTTTCACTGCCAAGTTCTCTCAGCCCGAGTTGATGATTACCCCTGTAGTTCCAGGCCTCAGATTCCCTATGCATGAAACAATCTGCTGCAAAGAAGGGAAGGCAACTAGGAGGACAAGAGGCGGGTGGGAGATGGTCCAGAGATGGCTGTTCAAGGGCTCCCCATTTGGGGGAGAGGGAGCAACCCTAAAGGCCCGCTCTCCCTCCTTTGCAGCAAGTGAAGTCAGAGGCCTCAGTGTGTGTAAGGCAATGAGGTGTCGTAGGAAGAACACACAAGCGGAGGGCTGGGTTCAGATCTCAGTTCTGCCACTCACCAGCTCTGCAGCCTGGATGTATAGCTTTGCCCCCATGGTCCAGTGGTAAAGAATCCACTTTCCAATGCAGGGGACATGGGTTCGATCCCTGGTCAGGGAACTAGGTTCCCACATGCTGCGGGGCACCTGAGCCCACATGCCACAATTACTGAGCTCGCGCGCCTCAACGAGAGAGCCCACGTGCCGCAAACTACAGAGCCCATGCACCTTGGAGCCTGTGCGCCACAACCAGAGAAGAGAAAACCCACACACCACAACTAGAGAGAAGCCCGCATGCTGCAACAAAAGATCCCGCATGCTGCAACTAAGACACAATGCAGCCAAATAAAGGTACCGGCCTGACAGCTATTAGTTCAATCTGTTCTTCATACTATGTTTATAATCTGAGGGTGTTAAGAGTTCTCTGTAATCTTATATTCCCAGACTTCTGGTCTACCCCAAACTAAGAGGAAGGCCTGGAGAGGAATGTAAATGAGGCATATTCTTATAGATTGGGGCCATCCCCGGGAGGTAAAGTTGCTTCCCTGGTTCTCTGTCTCTTTCTGTCTCTCTCTCTTTTTTTTTTTTTTTTTTTGTATAAATGTATTTATTTTTGGCTGCACTGGGTCCTCGTTGCTGATTGCAGGCTTTCTCTAGTTGTGGTGAGCAGGGGCTACTCTTCGTTGTGGTGCACGGGCTTCTCATTGTAGTGGTTTCTCTTGTTACAGAGCATGGGCTTTAGGCATGCAGGCTTCAGTAGTTGTGGCACACAGGCTCAGTAGTTGTGGCACGCAGGCTCAGGAGTTATGGCTTGTGGGCTCCAGAGCGCAGATTCAGTAGTTGTGGTGCAGTGGCTTAGTTGCTCCACAGCATATGAGATCTTCCCAGACCAGGGCTCAAACCCATGTCCCCTGCATTGGCAGAAGGATTCTTAACCACTGCACCACGAGGGAAGTCCCTCACTGGCTCTCTTCATGAATAACTATATGTTCATTCTTGCCTTGGTGCCTGTCCTCCCCCAAAACGATCTCCCTTCTACCTGTTCAAATGTTCCCATCCACAGTTCCCATGTCTGCCATGAAGACTCTCTCCCAGATTACTCTAATCCTCATAGATATTCACCTCTAAACTCTCACTGTGATTCAACACCTCATTTCTTTTCATCTTGCCCTTTAATAAGACTGTAAGTTCTTAGAAGGCAGAAGTCATACCTGGTTTATTTTTAAATCTCCTCTATGGTGGCCTAGTGCAAAGGCAAGTATGAACTGAGAGGTCTCACTTTGCATAAGACCATTTTCCTGAACTCTCCCTCACCCTGATTCTCTTACTATAGGCAAAATGAACTTATAGCTCCAAGGAGATGGGTACAAAGGAGAACTTATCCACTTGTTTGAGGATCTGAGGCTTTTCATTCATTCATTTTCATTCATTTTTTGTTGTTCATTCATTCATCTTTTTGTTCATTAAGGAGAGGAGAGGGCTTCCCTGGTGGCGCAGTGGTTGAGAATCTGCCTGCTAATGCAGGGGACATGGGTTCAAGCCCTGGTCTGGGAGGATCCCACATGCCGCGGAGCAACTAGGCCCGTGAGCCACAAGTACTGAGCCTGCGCATCTGGAGCCTGTGCTCCGCAAAAAGAGAGGCCGCGATAGTGAGAGGCCCGCGCACCACAATGAAGAGTGGCCCCCGCTTGCCACAACTAGAGAAAGCCCTTGCACAGAAACGAAGACCCAACACAACAAAAATAAATTAATTAATTAATAAACTTCTACACCCAACATCTTCTTTAAAAAAAAAAAAAAAAAAAAGGGAGAGGAGAGTACCTGTATCTACCAAGCATAATTCTGGCTGGGAGGACTCTGGCCAGAAATGGGCACAAGCCTGGTCCCCCAGACCTTCAGATGGATGGAGACAAGAAGTGCTGCAGAGTCATTTATATCGGTAATAAGGGCTGGATGCTTTCCATGCATCATCGATTCTAAGAGATTTACCTATATTTACCTGTATGAACCCTGTAACCGTCTTTTGAAGTAAGGGCTACCACTATGCCCACTTTGTAGATAATGAAACTGAGGCATAGAGATAGGTCGCTCCCCAAGGTCTCACGCTAGTAAGCTACAGCGTCAGATAGAAGCCAGGCCATCTGTGTGTTTAAGCATTCCACTCTGTACTGCATCTCAGGTCAGAGTCAGAGGGCGCCCGAGGGTGAAGAGACTCAGGGAAAGGCATGACATCATTGAGAGACTGCAGAGCCCTGGGGAGGGGGAACAGTTGAAGAGTACCAGCACCTCGGTCAAAGCCACCCCTCTCACCCCTGGGAGCCCTCTCCTTACAAGGACATCCTGAGCCCTCCTGAGACCTCTCACTTTGAGTCAACTGATACAGGGCTTCTGAGAGGCAGCCTGGCATTCCTGCCTGTCTGAGATTAGCCAGGCCCCCAAAAGAGAAACCCCCAATGGCTCCAAAACCCACCCTTTACACTTCTATGCAGTTCCACTCTGCTCTGATCCTGTAAAATCCCCAAAGACACCACCACCCTGCAACCTTCAAATCACCTAGTAACAACCACAGTTTGTTTCTTCTATCCTGCGGGTGAGTGGTAGCAAAGCAAAGGGGGAAGTCCAGTGAGGACATGAGAGATAATCAGAAGGTGCTAGAAAAGAGTGGATGCTCGTAGCGTTAGTTGCTGAGGAAACTGGGGTTGCAGACAAGGGGCCACCACCGCTTAGGCAGACAGGGATCAAGGCCCTGGTGGGTCCTCTTAAAGAGGAGGAGAGAAACTCATAGCTGTGTCTAAAGTAATGTTGAGTGCAGTTATGGCTGTGCCCTAATGCAGACTGAAGGCTGTTGTCATCAGTTATGGCTGAGAAAACAGTGAGGCGTGAAATGGACTAGATACAGGAACGACAGGACCCCAGCCACGTGGAGACTGCTGACATTGCCCATATAGATTTACAAAGCAATAATTCCTGAGGAAACCTTCACCAGTTGTTGGTTCTATAGTCACTTGTGGAAAATCAGCACCCATTTTATGTTGTCAAAGACAAGGATAGGCCCATGGATAGCATAAGCCCAAGCCAGCATCGTGCCTGATGGTTTGAAATTCGCTGACAGTGTAAAAGAGCAAAAGAAGTGGGGCTTTCTGAGGAAGACCTCACGCGATGATGGAGATCACTGAAATGCAGAGGGGGTCACTCTGGTGCACCACGTGGGCTATTTTCCTTAATTGTGTTTTTCCATAGCCCATCAGGATCTACCCCCCCCACCCCACTACTTCTCTGACTTTCTCCCCTACCACTTGGCCCTGGCTCATTTTGCTTCAGCCACACCAGCCTCCTAGTTGTTCTTTGAACACACAAACCTGCTCCTGCCTCAGGGCCTTTGCACTTGCTGTTTCCTCTGTCTAGAATAGATAAATTATCCAAATAACTTGTTCTCTTCCTTTTGGCTTCTGCTCAAATGTCAGCTTATCAGAGAGGTGACCTGACCGTCACATATACAAGTCACCTTTCTCTCACAGTGGCACTCTAGTGTACCCTTAGCATGGCTTCATTTTCTCCAGACACTCATGGCCTCCTAATATGTACATGTCTGTGTGTGTGTATGTGTGTGTGATCCATCTGATCCTGATAGAACACAAGCTCCATGAGAACAGACTCGTTTGGTTTGTCACTGTACCCCTCTGCCTGGAACAGTGTCTGACGCATAGTAGGCACTCAAAATACTTATAGAATCAAACTGAATTCTCCTCCCTAGTCTCTGAATAATTTCCTTCTGAACTGGGCCTAGTGATTTTTTCTTTGTTGTTGTTGATTTTTTTTTGTTTATTTATTTGTTTGTTTTCTGAACCCATAAGTAAAACGTGCTCCATGGAAAGATGCTCAGCATTGCTAATTATTAAAGAAATGCAAATCAAAACCACAGTGAGGTACCACTTTACACTGGTCAGAATGGCCATCATCAAAAAGTCTACGAATAAATGCTGGAGAAGGTGTGGAGAAAAGGGAATCTTCCTACATTGTTGGGAAAATGTAAATTGGTGCAGCCACTATGGAAAACAGTATGGAGGTTTCTTAAAAAACTAAAAATAGAACTACCATATGATCCAGCAATCCCACTCGTGGGCATATATCTGGAAAAGATGAAAACTCTAATTCGAAAAGATACCTGCATCCCAATGTTCATAGCAGCACTACTTACAATACATGGAAGCAACCTAAGTGTCCATCAACAGATGAATGGATAAAGAAGATGTGATATGTATATATATATATGTATGTATATATAATGCAATATCACTCAGCCATAAAAAAAGAATGAAATAATGCGATTTGCAGCTACATGGATGGACCTAGAGATGATCATACTAAGTGAAGTAAGTCAGATAGAGAAAGACAAATATATGATATCACTTATATGTGAAATCTAAAAAATAATACAAAGGAACTTACTTACAGTACAGAAACAGACTCATAGACATAGAAAACAAACTTATGGTTACCAAAGGGGAAAGGGGGAGGGATAAATTAGGAGTATGGGATTAACAGACACACCCCTATATACAAAATAGATAAACAAGGATTTACTGTATAATACAGGCAACAATATTAATATCTTGAAATAACCTATAATGGAAATATAATCTGATATATAGAAATATAGATAACTGAATCACTTTGCTCTACACCTGTAACTAACACAATATTGTAAATCAAGTATGCTTCAATTAAAAAAGGAAGGAAGGAAGGAAAGAAGGGAGGGAGGGAGGGAGGAAGAAAGAAAGGAAACATAAGTAAAATGTGCTCTTCCCCCAAAGTTGCTGAGAGATCAATGTCCTTGGAAAAAAAGGTTTCACCTCTATTCCTGCCGCCCTGCTTTGGGAACCCTCTGCCCCATGATTATGTAAACTACATACTTTTCTGACTCATTCTTGCCTCTGGGCCCCCAGCCCAGCTGGTGCTGCATCCCCCACCAAACACAAACTCCCTTCTGCTAATCTAAATCCTGTTCAAACTTTCATATACACTTTACTCTGACCTTTTTTCTCTGTCTCCGTTCACTGATTTCTCCACTCTCTGAGTCCTTATGTCTCTTCCACATTGCTTAGCACCAAAAGTTTAAAATATGCTAGTCTCATCTCCCTAATTAGTAGTTTCTGGGGACAAACAGCATACTTTCCACATGTTCTGCATCCTCCTGGGGTGAGCACCAAGACAGTGCTTCTGTGTTGACTGATTTGTCAAAAATTAAATAAAAGTAGAGGGCACTGTGGACAGCATTTCTCTTTCTTGCTGGTGTGGCTCCTGCTGCCTCCATGTGGGTGTCACTTAGATCACTGAGTGACGTAGTGAAAAGCATGAGAAAGGGAAAGTCTACAGGGGAGATCCTGTGCCCTTTTGGTCCTTTGGTCAATAAGCAATTCATTCAGGGGCCAGCACTGCACCTGACAGTCTGAAGACAAATTCTAGAATCACAGAACACTGAGCTGGAAGGAACCTTGGAGAGCATCTGGTCCGAACCCTGGTATCAATTAGGATATTTAGCTGCAAGCAACAGAAACTGACACAGGCTTAATTGACCAGGAAAGGAATTTATTAAAAGGATAGTGGGAGACGCTGTTTATGGAGAGTATATATCTCCCAGGCCCTCCCTCACCTTTTGAGACAGACTGCACT